>NC_080671.1:36264465-36411465 GCF_030247195.1 Topomyia yanbarensis | reverse complement strand
GGTTCTCAAGTGATCAAGTGTTATAGTTTTCGGAGTGAAAAGTTTGTGACTTGTGATAATAATGTTGTACTTGAAAATTATTGCTGTGGGATTATGTTCGACGGTCGTGTTGAATGCTGTTCAAGCTGCGGAGCCGTGTTCCAATAGTACAGTGTAAGTATATAATGCTCTAATGTATAAATAATCATACCCATATAATGAAATGTGTAAGATATTACAGAATGTTAAGTTAGTTTCCAGAAACTAATGAAGGAATTATAATGGGTTGCTCGGAAATGAGTCGCAGGTCGGTATGCAAAATTGTGATTAATATAGACTGCAACATAAATTTTTATTTTGTGTAAACTTTCCTCTCAACAACTTTACTGAAGACACCATGTTTCTGAATAATGTTTTTGAAGATCATAATTTCTAGAGGAATAAATTACTAAAATCATTTTTGAAAAGATGCGCTGCATTATATTATATAATTGCTCAAAGGATACTGAACCTCTAAAAATGACAGCTTCGAAATTATGTGGTCTTGACCGTAAATAATTAAAGGGTTGTGTACAGGACACGCCACGGTGACATTAAAAATGTGTTTTTTTCAGGAGTATGCAATGAATTGAATTTTAATCTATCAAAGCTATTGACTTGTCTCAGATCGGGAAACTATATATTTTTCAGTCAAAATATGCTACATCAACTTAAAGTTTACTCTCCTGCCCCTATATGTTACAATTTGCTATACACTCTCTTGGACATAATTTATTGATGGTCCTTCAAAAATAACAAAATTCCAAAAAATACTATCTGCTATACTTTTAAACTAATTAATTTCAACTATGTGAAAAAAAAATTATTTGCTATTGATTGATCAATTGTTGAAATGGCATTATTGAGCTGATCCATCTATCAATCCATATTGAGGACTGTGATGATGGAGCCCACACTCGCCAGAGAAAATATTCAGTTCCTCCACGAAATATTAAACTTCATTCTACAGTTAAATTTTCAATAATGTTCTACTCAACTTAGGTGAACAAACTTTAAATCAAGTATTTCCCAATCAATTCATGACTAAACAAATAAAATTATTTAATAAATCACATTGTTATTACCGTGCAAATCTGAAATTTTGACAATTTAGCTATTAACCCGGAAGCAGTTTGAAATTGAAATAATGAACTTTGTGCATATTTCTGCAATGTTTTATTTTACGTAGATGTTTCAGTGTGCAACTACAACTGTCCAGTATAGCGTCTTGTTTTATAATTTCGAACCGTTGTGTTTTTAAATTTAAATTGGTGTGCTCTGCCGTTCCATTTGTCATTAAATTTAACACTCGTTTAGAAATGTTTTTTTTTCTACACGTAGAATAGCTCAGATTCTCAGACTCAGAATTTAAAGTCCAGTAACACTTAAGGAGGAGTTTCGGTGGAAAAAATGGAGTTCATAAAAAAAATTGTGGTGCAGAGAGTGTTAGTCTATTCAGTCAATTCTCATAGAATAATGCAACTTTTGCCCATTTTCCAAAATTTTCATTGCAAAATATTGAAAATTAGGTGACTGACATTGAATCTTCAGGAGGCACCTCGAAGAAATGCGGTGTATACCATAACTCTAAATCTCCTGGACACATAATTCACATAATTGCCAAGCTTCACATAAATTTTTTATTGTTTTTATTTTTACAATAACATGTTAACCGATTGTTTTTGCAAAAAATGGATTTTTGTTAGTATTGCGAAAAATTTATAAAGCGAGCAAAAAAATCAAAGCTGCCGTAGTTATCTGGGAAATGATGTGGAAAGAGCTGCGCAAAATTTCAAAATAATTGGTTCAGTATATTTTTAGTTATGATGTAAACCGCAAAACAAACTTTCGACGAGGTACCTCCGGAGATTCACTGTCACTTGCTTAATTTTCAGTATTTTACAATGATATTTTGAGAAATGATTACTCAATTGTAGCATTGAATAGATATACTTAAACTCTCTAAGTGCCATTTTTTTAATTACCCCATACCTTTTTTGTTTCAGTAACTAGTCGTAGTAGACAAAAAAAACTCTCCCTTGCGAGCAGGCATAGCGTACTTGGTAAATCGATTACCTTGTACGCAGCTCACCTGGGTCCTAACACCGCTCATAGGGTTAGAGATTTTTATCTAACCACATTGGAACTCGTATATTAAACACTACGCTGCTGAATATTCCCTCAGGAATTTGATTGATATAAAATATTAATGCTTGAAAATCTGTGAAAACAATAAAACCAATCAGTGCTTTTATTTAGTCAGATGTCATTACTTTTGAGTTAATTTCGCAACTTTTTGAGACAAACTGAAACTGCTCTAAGATAACTCAATCTTCTCGCTTATCAAAATCCCCAACTAACCTCCGCCTTTCTGTAGGCGCAAATCCAGTTGTGTCTGCATGTGCTTTAGAAACATCTACAGAAGCATGTTGTCAGATGCATTAGTGAAAAAACGCATCGCGCTTATTCGAAATATGAAACGTGAGTACCAATAGTATCATTACTCTACGCACCTATAAGCCGCCGAAAACATTTTGACATGTGATGTAACTTTTACATCTCGCTTTGTTACGTGCAGAGGGGATGGTGGATCAGCAGGGTCGTTTGTCAGTAGAGTTTGCATTACACTCACCTGTGGGAGAACAGTACAGGTAGACCTCTCACCTGTCAATTGATGGGTTACGTGACGAGGGAAATGAAACCGTTTTCCTACCATAGGGCTGCTCAAAAGCCACAAGATTCGATCTTCCCCAACTAACCCTTCCAGAGAGAGGCCTGCTGGTTCCTTTATAAACCCGGATTGCGCGATCAATCAAAAGAAGGTGTGAAATTCTTAAAACTAAAACGTATATTCTAAATCTAAATTTTACAATTTCGAGTATGCTTCGCGGGACCTAATTGGTGACGACACATTTGTACTTGCGGTTCATTCTTGCTGGGTCCTTGGTCGTTGTTCATGGTGGAACCCCGGGGTCTTGTAGTGGCATTGCTTGCTGTCGGTTTGCGGCCGACAATCATCGTGATTGTAATCCTGGTTTATACAAAACCTGCTGGTGTATATGGTTCTGCAGAATAGGCCTTCGAAATATTGGCCGTTACTGACCGTCGTTCGCCTCAGCCAACCGGAGAGAAGATTCTTTTTGTATTGGGTTATCTTCCGGTCTGTAAATTTCCGTCCATGCATTGATCTGTGTGCTAACATAGCGACACGTGGCTGGTGCGGCTAGGTTGAACCTTCATCACCTCATGGTTTACGAGCCGTACTGGTCCTATTGAAGGAAATAGAGCAGAAGCTTGATCCGAAATCGGATCATAAATAGGAAAAAAGGCCCGTTTCACGGACCTGTATAATAGGATTAGTACATTTGTGACGTCACTTGATTTCATATATCCTATCTTTTAACAATTTTAATCAAGATATTTACCTTTTCCTTTACGTGTAACTTTTTAACTTGTCCTATAGCGTTGATAGGTTTTATTTTACAATTTTATCATCTAAATGAATTAATTTAATTTAGAATAATCATCATTTTACATAGACCAATATAACTAACCGTACTGTTACCGTTTTTAACTTGTCGTTTAGCTGTAATGTGGTGTTTCTACTTTTTAACTTGTCTTTTAACTAACTTGCTCTGCTCTAATTTAACAATTTCACACACTTTGCTGTAATTTCCAACACTTCACAATTACTTAAATTCAACGCGAAGCGCACTTCCATTCTCTGGGATGGACACAGACGGAAAGAACCAATCTTGTTAATATGCCAAGCTTACTAGTGAAGTTGGTGGAATCAAACCCAAACTCCGAACTAGCCCGAAGTTTGACGTATGGTTTGTTTCCGATTTCGTAACCCTTTTCATGGTGGATCCATCTATTGACTGGTGTAGATGTTAAATTAGGGAAATTTATGGGCTAAGCTCACCCAACGATAATGTATCGTCGCCTTCATCGTCATCGTCGATAATTGTATCGTCGTTTTCATCGTCATCGTCGGTTCATCGGTAATCGCGATACATTTTGCGTTACTTTCCCATTTATTGGAGTTGAAGTTGATCCGGTTAACTTTCAATTGTTTAGAAATAAATACCTATTGAAGGACATGTTGTTGGCAGTTGAAAATCAATAGTTTTGGACATTTTCTATGCACAGCGGGGTCCAACGATGCGTCAAAATGAAATAATTTAAACTTTTCGGGAAAGTGTATTATATTGAAGGGAAAGTTGTTGGCAATTGAAAATCAATAATTTTGGACATTTCAATACGCAGAAGGGTCCGACTATGTGTCAAAATTGAATTTTTCAACTTTTCGCGTAAGTTTGTGCACAGAAGAGTCCCAGGTGCGCAGTGTTTCCAAGCGGCAAAAAGGTGATCAAAATTGTTTTGACCACGAAGAAAACAAATTTTGAGCTATTGTGTAATTAGTAATTTATAGCACGCAAAATTGTAGTGTATTGAAAAAAACTTCTAAACCACTATTATTAGGCCATTCACAAATTACACTACACATTTTAGTGGTGTGGTGATTAACAGATTTTATTATAATTTTAATTTAAACTAGAAGATTTCGGATTTTAAAAAAGAGAATATACACACACATTTCCAATGTTTGATTACATTTTCTAGTTAGGAAGCTTTTAGCCCCCTCCTCCGTTTCTTCTCTACACTATGTAACAAGATGCTTCATTCTTCCTTTTTTTACCCTTAAATATGTAGTGTAATTTATGAACGGCCTCATAATAGAGTTTTAGTCGGTTTTTTGAATACAGTGAAGACCCGTTTTTATCAGCTCCTTGGCGTATTTTAGGCTGATAAAACGATGACATTGGCAAAATCGGCACATATTTTTTTCTGGTTCTGAAGAGACGAAGTCGAAACGCAAACACCTGGACTAACATATTTTTTCTTTCTTTTTAATAAATCGGAGCGGTTAAAATATTCTTCTTTAGTCCCTCGACAAAACCTCATA
The DNA here is from genome assembly GCF_030247195.1 of Topomyia yanbarensis. Taxonomy (NCBI): domain Eukaryota; kingdom Metazoa; phylum Arthropoda; class Insecta; order Diptera; family Culicidae; genus Topomyia; species Topomyia yanbarensis. The sequence goes on along the minus strand of NC_080671.1, from coordinate 36,406,478 downwards.
ACCCGTTCTGATCATTTAGTAAAAATTTCCCTTAAGGAGGACTTACAGTACAGTACTATTATTTTTGTATATTTTGCATCTCTAAGATAAGAAAAATATGCTAAAGAAGGAATTTACTCGAATTTGACTTGAACGTAGGTTAGAGCACACCAAACGATTTTGATAGTGTTTGTTTTGCTTTTTGGACACAACATTCGATAACTTCTAAGTTGTAAGAGATACAAATAAACTTACATTACAAAAATTCTGTATTTTCTTATGCTGAACAAAATCTTGGAACATTTTGAAATTCTACAAAATTACCAGGAAAAGTATTTTTAAAAAAGCAATTTTCAGGGGTATATCAAAGAAATCTCCACAAATGTAATTTAAAATCGACAGATAATCTCTTCAGCGAAGTTAATACTTAAGATATTCTCAACAACTTTGCCAAAGAAAGTTTTTTTCACTTTCTTCAGCAAAACTACGCCCCTATATTTGGATCAACTATTTGAAGTGTTTCCTATACTTTTAAAATTTTGTAGATACCCAGTTTTGAAGAAAAAATAATGAAAAACACCAAGAATTACACTTTTTACCAAGTTTTAATGGCTCTACCGCTCCTATAATCCACAATTTGTACAAAATAACTAACCAAACTTTTCCATTTGGATCTCCAGTAAAATAAAAAATACTAAAAAAAATCTAAGACAGTTCAGGAGCACTTCAACAAGCATGAATTTGGAATTTTACCCAAGATCGGCCCATTTTACATAAAATCAAAATTCGCCAGTAATAGGGAGCGTTTTAACAAGTTCACTCCGAAGAAGAAAGTGGTCCTGATACCCTAACCTTTCATTTAAGAAGTGAGCCCGATGACTTTTTTTAACATAATGTCATTTTGGGACAACCTAATAGTGCACCCGTTATGGTTTTCATTTCGCTCAGTTTCATCAGCAAATCGGAACTTATAGGCTTTCCCCAGCAAACCAGCAATCGTATATAAAAGTTTACAATAAATTACAAATAATGACAGACTAAATCAAAATTACAAATAGTGCAAGCAAAAATTATGTTTTGTTATAAAAAGTTCAAATAAAATGCAAATCTGTGATCGAAATACAATGTTGACTTGAAGTTATTTATTAGTCCACTACAACTTAAAACAAAATTGTACATGCGGAATAATAAAGACAGTTTTGAAACATTGTATAGAAATTAATTTGCAATTGGATTAAACTGCAAAATCGTTCAAAAAATAGTCACCTCCTTATAGCACTTCGCAAATTCTCTACCAGACTACTTCAATATTTGAGCATTAAAGATGGCTTGAGTACAGAATGTAGGTTGTGATTTGTCAGGTATAGAAGGTATCATTGGAGTGCCATATTTAGGTTGGATTACGGTATTTTTAGATCGTAATCACAAAGCGATAAAAATGATCAAATATAATCGTTGCTTGACAGTGTACAAATAGATGAGTACATAGCGGCTATGCTGGGAATACGAAGATCTCAGGTTCGAAACTGGAAGTTAAATCCGTACCAGGTAATTTTAATAATTGATGTTCCAGTAACTCCAACCTCACCCATGAAAAACATATCTGCCAGTGTGGGCGTAGCTGTGTCTTATAACAGAATTATGAAAATTTTATCCTGATTTTTTATTTTCATATTATTTTTAAAAAAATACTTCTTGTTACCACATTGGGGACCTTAAGCTGCATAAACCTTCATGTGTGATTGTAAAGTTGATCATATATAAACTCAAAATGTTTAGCTAGATGATTGTATAATGCTTCTGATGAGATCAAAATTCGTCGTAAATCACATAGTTCTACTATACCGATTTGTTGTACGTATATGGCCTCCACTTTTGTTCACATAGAAGAGATCTGTGCATTTTATACAATCAATTCATATCGTTGAAGAGTACAGTTAATCAAATTGCAACTTATTAAAGTGAATCAAAATGTTAGCTGGGTCAGGACCACACCAGCTGTTTCTCTTACATAGAGAGGTTGTATTACGCTTTTGAATTCAACGTCTATCTGGTGCTAAGGCAAAGCCAAACAGTGATGAGACGAATAAGTCTAGTATAGTCTTGTCTACACATACACAGCCAATACATGTAGGGTAGAGATGGTTGGGTTTCAATTTTTTCGAACCCGAACCCGAACCCGAGAGCATGAAAATTTAAAAACCCGATCCCGACCCGAGCCCGAAATTATAAAATTTGAAAAACCCGAACCCAACCCAAGTCTGAACATTTTAATACTTTAAAACCCGAACCCGACCCGTACCCGAGAATGAAAATTTTGGAAAACCCGAACCCGACCTGACCCGAGGATTTTAAAATTTGAATACCCGAACCCGACCCGAACCCAAAAATTTTAAATTTTGGGAAGCCCGATCCGAATCCAACTTGCTAATACGGAGAATCAACCAAAGATCTCGAAGATTTTTAATTCCAGGTACCCGAGCTGGACCCTAGGCTCATCTAAGAATAGTAGAATCACTCGAATCTGAAGTAGCACCACCAAGGATGAAAAAAATCATTCAGTCTAGTAGTCATCCAGTATATTTGATCGTCCGACTCATTATTTGATTTTATTACCGGTCGCTATTGATAGGGCTGCTTAGCGCTATCAACGAAAAAAATCATCACAATTTATTCGGTAAAGTTCGGAAACGAAAATTTGTCGTCGGGAGAAGTGATTTTGTTTAAATAATGATTTAGTTGTTCGCACTCTGAAGTCGTCCCATTATCGTAATGTTGGAAATTTGTATTACAGCTGCTGGCATGCCTAGTGTAGTAGTGAAACAAATAAATGCCGGTCATCCAACCATGTCATACTAGTTCTCACTGTCACTTGGCAGATTTTATTCTGCTGGCGCTTGGACTTATAAGCACAATTGGTAGTCGACCTTGATGTTGGGTTCCAGGGACTTTGAAGATAGCAGTTATCCCTAGTAACAATTGAGGTTTCATGGTAGTTTTATAGCCACTCATAAAACTTAGATTGCACTTGTAGCATGCTATAAAACTTCAATTGTTACTTGGGATGGTAATTCCGAAAAATGTCACTGGCTACATGGTTTTGTAATTATTTTTATATTTATTCTTTAGATAAAAGTGTGACTAAATCTACCAAAATTTAAGACAAACTGATGGATTAATTGGAGTCGTCGACATCGCTGAGTTCCGTTATTTTCAAAACTATTGCTATTAACTACCCTGCGTTGAAGAATAAATGTCTACTAATAAAAAAAATTATTCAAATTTTATTCATTATTTCAAAATAACATATTTGATTTATTACCTCAAATACGTTAGTTGGATCAGTTAGCTTCTTGATCGGTGTCGTTCATCTTGGCAGCTTTCTCCAAAAGATCTGGATTTAGTTTGATCAGTAGTAAATTCTCGACAGATCGTTCGGACAAGTTCATTCGAAGATCAGAAAGAACGATTTTAAGTGCACTAAATGCACGCTCGACTGATACCTGTGTTGATGGAGCTGCTAATACGACCATTGCTATCCGATATAGCATCGGAGATACAAACTTTTGAATCTCCCAGTACTTTAAAATATCAAAAGGCGTATTGTAATTTTTTTTGGCTGGAGGAAGGTTCTGGCTCCTGCGGTTGTACTGTTGTAAGAACTGAAGAAATAGACAGCTTCTCACGCATTTCAAGCTCTTTTAGTTGAAGAATGAATGATTCTTCGAAATGCGACGTAGCAGTATGAGAAGTGTCTTCTTCAAAAAAGGTTGTTAGAAATTGTTCTACATCTTCATCGTTGTTCGTATCAGCGATAGATAAATTTTCCACGGACTCAATGCCTTCTAACTCGTCCAAACGGTTGGATACTCTTAGCAGAAAGTCCTAGAATGTCAAAGAATATTTGAAGTTTTCTATATAATTTAAATCCATTACGCATGTCATCCAAAAAGTGTGAAGATAAATACACTAACCTACTTACTGCGTACTTTAAACGGATGTAACCTACCTTTAAACGGATTCGAAATGTAGTAGGTAAACCCAAACATCTTTTGACTTCTGTGTAGTTTGAACAGCAATCAGTATCAAAGGGATTGAAAATAAACAAGTTTTCTAGGCAACGAAACGGATCCTAGTAATCGATTTTACATCACTTTCTATACTTTGGAAAAAATCAAAGCGGAAAAAATATCGGTAGAGAGAGCTGACTGATTTTCATTTGATCGATTTTTTTCATCCTTGAGCACCATACACATTGAGTTATATCTGCATATGGCAAAACAAATCACTGCCGAGTAGAATCCGCATTTATACTTACTATTATTGAATATCGAATTTGTAATGTTCTGAGAAACTTAAAAATCGTCGATATCTTAACCAGAAATTAAGTTAAATCAACAACCTTGCCCGTCGTACTTGACCAAAATTTCTATTTTTTATCAGAAACCATCCCTGCAAAGCAGTTTCATATAATTTGTTACATGTATTAAATTAAGCTATAGCAATTGGCAATTCGTATTCGACAGTTTACATGAGGTCACCTACGTTACTGGTTGGAACGATCAAACCTGTATCGAAAGGTATCAATCAAGATTTTCTGACGTGTTCTTGATGTCCCATCATTAGCGTTAGGACGATCTATGCTTGGCTATCTAAGTTATTTTATGCTTCAGATTACACGGTAAGCGCGCCAATAGAGATGCTTCGACATCTCCAATGGAGCTCTCGGAACGGCTCCAAACGTTTAAAAATCCGTTAATGGCTTCAACAGAACACACAAAATTTTTGCAATCAATTCCTTAAGTTCGTGGAAATACTTGTATTTTCATGATGGAATCCAGATCATGCAACATCTCAGCCCGGGAACAATCTGACTGAAAGTGCTTGTATCATATATGTACCACTGATTTGACAGTGGTGCTATTATACCATCACCCTATGAGTGTCATGAACAACGAAACCTGGCGGAAGTGAAGCTAGGTTTAGGTCTGATAGAACCAATTTATTTTCTAGAGACTGCTCTAGAAAATAAATTTGGCCTAAACTATCTGCTTTTAAAAAAATAATGCGCCCTTTTTAAATTTGAGCCTCCATAATGACACCAAAGTACCACCAAATTTGTGAGTTCAAATCCTTATTTTTCCGTTACAGTTTATTTTAATTGCAAGCAATCTTTATCATAAACCAATTTGATTATTAAACTTTCGTTAAAGCAGGTACAACCTATTTGTTTCATTTGACCAACTTAACAGTACTCGCTTAAAGTTTGTTTGGGCTATAAATGTACCCCAAAAAATTGTTTGCATTAGTGTTTTGTCATGTGTACATAATTCAAAAAAATATTATATCTTTTTTAAGCAAAATATCGATACATAGTAAACGAGAAACTTGTGTAAAATTGTATTAGTTCCAACTCTGCCGAATAATAGTATCTGTTATTTGATATAACAAAGCACTATAGCAAAGTAACTAGAAAATGCGTTGGGATCGGTATCGTAATTTTTGCTTTTGCGGATGAAAAAGTCTAAACACATTCGTGAATATGATTTATATTTAGTGTGCAAGATGCATCATTCGATTCGTTATCTTCTGCAGCCCAGGCTCTGGAAAATACTTACTTTATAGACACGTACAATGCACCGGCTCTACCTGTTCCTTCGGCGCCTTCCTGTTTCATCTGTATTTTTGACGTTTGTATTGGCGTTTGGTTTTCAAAAAAGCATCGGAATAAATATACTTTTTGACCAGTTTTTGAAAATATTGTTCTAAAGGAAATTTAATAAGCTTTACAACGACGTATAAATGGTCAAAATCGATTTGAAACTACCGGAGTTATAGCAATATGAAGAAAAAAGGGAATTTTGACGTATTTTGAAGACTTGTTCTATACAAAATGAAATATTATAAAATTAAATAGTCAAAACACGAATATTTTTACTACTTTACAGGTTACTTTACGAATGAATTACAATAAAACTATCCAATTTACTTATAAATTTAATAAAAATTAGACATATTAGAGCGATTTTAGTTCTGGGGTACGAATGTACCCCCACAAAACCGTTTACGTAGAGAAAAAGTCGCCGCGGCCTAAGTATCGGTTTTAAAGTACCTGTCGAAATTTATATTCCATTATAGAATGTTGAACCGATATTTTCCGATAAATTCCTGCTGACTTGGTTTATTACTAATTATCATGAAAAATAAATCGCAAAGAGATTTTAGATGTGAAACACGTATTGTTGAATGCTCTCTCATGAATGTTCGTTTAAAAAATTAAATAATTCAGGCAGTTTGCGAATCTGAAGAGACGGAATTTTATGCAAGAATGAAAAAATACAATATTTGAGCACCAGAAAATACGACGAATTCTAACGATCATCCATGGATGTGTCCATTCGCATCACGAAGTATAATTCAATACTACAAAAAGACTGCCGTGAAATGGTTGGGTTGTTTTGTTCAAAACCCGAACCCGACCCGACCCCGATAATTTGTAATTTGAAAAACCCGAACCCAACCCGAGCCCGAATGTTCAAAATTTCAAAAACCTGGACCCGACCCGAACCCGAGAATTTCAAATTTGAAAACCCGGAACCCGACCCGAACCCGAGAAGTTTAAATTTGCCGAACCCGAACCCGACCTGAAACCTGTCGGGTTCGGGTCGGGTCCGGGTTTCGGGTCCAAAAACTCGATCCCGGCCATCTCTAATGTAGGGATCCTGGAAAATTGCAAACGTTCGCCTACACTTTTTCTTGTCAGTATTAATGTTTGTGGCACATATGGTATGTGAAGCAATCATTAAAGTAGCCAGGCCAACTGTGCAGTGTACACAATGAAGATGATTCAAAAATATACGGAAAACAAACTGTTCATTTAATGAAGAATTTAATCAACGAATCGTTTTGAACCGTACCGACCGTTTATATTTGAGGGGGATTTGGTAAATCGTTGGGAATGACTTGGCTAAGAGGGTTAATGGCAGTCCTTTGGTCCTACGCTCCTGGGATGAAACAGAGGTATTTTGCCCTGCCCTGGCTAATAAACCTAGGTTATAGCGTCTTTACTCGCTCTCCAAACAGGGATGTGACGAATAAGAAAAGAAATCCATAAATAAAGCTTTTCAAAATAATTTCTTAATTCTTTCTCGAAAAAATAAAATACAGCTAAATTGAATCATTATGCCAGTAAAAAAAAGTTGGCCAATTATTGCCACGATTTAAGCTGTTCCCCTTCTTTGAAACTAAATATTTGGGAGCCGTTTTTACCAAGGAATCTGTGGCTATAAACGTAGCTACAATTTAGCCAAAATATTCGATTTTCGGTTGACTTTTTCAATAACATTTTAATTGTGGTTTTGGCTCATCACATGACAGGCGCACCTCGGTACTGTCGGAGCAAAATGTTACATATAACACCATCCCTTCCAGATCGTACGAATCTTGGGTTATTTCCTACACTGTAGGTGCATCTTGAGAATGTTATCAATTCAAATCCTTTTTAAAATGGTATCTGAGTTGCCCGAATGCTCAGGTAGACATTTTGATTGCTAACTATCAAAGGAAGAAACTAGCTTCCGTTTAGTATAACTTTTCTTTCTCAAAAATCGTTAATCTGGAAAATATTTTCCATTTCTCAAGACTTATTCTCTAAAACTGTCAATAGAATAGTAGAAAAGGTTTTAATCGTATAAAATATCTCATTAAATTATTACAGTAAAATTGGATATGTGCGCAAAAATGGAAAGAACGTCATGGTAGCTCGCAACAAGTGCTGCAAGGGTTACACCCGCCAAAAGAACAAATGCATCCCGGTATGCGCCCAGACGTGCGAAAATTCCAAATGCACCGGTCCTGACATGTGCACCTGCAATCCAGGCTACCAGCAGCTATCGAACTTTAGGTAACCAACTATCGAATACTGTTCGGGAGATTGAATTTAAAAAGCATCTCGTTTATTTCTTTTTCAGATGCATTCCTCATTGCGAACTCTGTGACAACGGATTCTGCATCAGACCCGGATACTGTCAGTGCGATTCCGGCTTCTCCCATGCACCGAACGGTAGCTGTCAAGCAGAGTGCAACAACTGCGAAAACGGATTCTGCTCCGAACCGAACGTTTGTCGCTGTCGAGAGGGATACCGATTGGATAGCGTGGATGACTTACGAGTCTGCGAACCCGAATGTGACGGTGGTTGCCCGAACGGAAAATGTGTTGCACCCAATGAATGCATCTGCGAGGAAGGGTTTGTCAAAACCGACTCCGGAAAGTGTGACGTAGACAAACCACCAACGACGACTCCCGAACCTTGTGAACAAGGCTACGAGGAAAGCAATGGAACGTGTGTTCCAATTTGTAACGAACAATGTATTCACGGTGAATGTATGGCTCCGAATCAGTGCGAATGCTACGAAGGATACTCGAATGCTAACTCTACGGCGAATCATCTATGCCTGCCGGTTTGCTCGTACGGCTGTTTGAACGGAGACTGTATAGCTCCCAGAAAGTGCATTTGTCATAAAGGCTACGGAAAGATTGCGGACGAGTGCATTCCACTGTGCGAACGGTGTTCCCTGGGACACTGTGTTCGTCCAGATGAATGCGTTTGCGATCGAGGATATGATCTGATCGATGGCGATTGCGTTCCGATTTGTGAGGAAGAGTGTAAAAATGCTCGGTGTACCGGACCGAACTCATGTACGTGCCTACCGGGCTTCAACTATACGGATATTAATTCACTATTTGAGTGCTTACCGGTGTGTGATGATGATTGTGAAAATGGGGTCTGTGTCGCGCCAAACACGTGTGAATGTAATCCAGGTGAGTTCGTTTTTCAAAGTTGACTATAACGTGATGTAATCATTCTCTTTATTCAAGGATTCGTGAAAGATGACGACGCCTGTGTGGATCCGATTGTGGTGTGTCAAGCGAGATGTGTCAACGGTATCTGTAACGGGGAGGCAAAGTGTGTCTGCAATCACGGCTACATCATGAACATGATTGGTTTGTGTGAAAAGACCTGTCCAGATGGCTGTGTCCACGGAGAATGTGTAGGTGGCGAGTGTTTGTGTAATGAATACTACCGGCTTACAGAGACGAACTCTTCAGTTTGTGAGCCGGTTTGCGATGATGGCGACGATGACGAATACGAGAATGGGTGCTTGAATGGCAGATGCATCGAACCCAACGTCTGTCAGTGCGATGATGGCTATGACTTCGTTGATGGAAGCCGAATGCGGTGCCAATCGATTGAAGAACTTCGGCTGGAAAAGGAAAGGCAATTGAAGGAAAAAATGTGTTTGAGCGATTGCAGTAACGGAGTGTGCGAGCAAGGCTACTGTCAGTGTTCGATGGGTTATGTGAATCCCAAAGAACAGAACCATCGATGCATTCCAGCATGTGAACCTGAGTGCCAGAATGCCAGTTGTGTGTTACCCAATCGCTGCGAGTGTGATTTAGGGTACGAATTTTACAATCACAGTAGCACAGTTTGTATCCACGAAGAGGACATTAGACGCTTCAAGACACAGCAGAAGCAAGAGCATTGTGAAGAAAACTGTCAGAATGGTAATTGTGAAGAGGGAAAGTGTTTCTGCATAGTGGGTTTCCGTCCTTCGGCAAATGACGAATTTAACTGTCAGCCATACTGTGACCGACCGTGCTTGAATGGAGTTTGTGCTGGTAACAATCGCTGCAGATGTTTTGAAGGATACAGAAATGATGACAATGGTAGCGCTTGTGAACCAGAGTGCGAACATGAATGCTGGAACGGTCATTGTGCTGGACCCAATGAGTGTAAGTGTGATCCCGGCTATGTGTTTGAAGCGGGAAGTGTAAACAAATGTGAAAATGAGTTCTCGAAAAAGGAAATTATTGCCAATGAGAAACAGCTGGCTTGTAAAACGAAGTGTGATAATGGTATCTGTATCGAAGGACTATGTGAATGTTCCGATGGGTATCAAAATGCGGATAAATCGAAACTAACGTGCGAACCGTTGTGTCCACAAGGATGTGAAAACGGTGAATGTTTGGCTCCTGGGGAGTGTTTGTGTGCTGAAGGCTATGAATTAACCAGTGAACATGGCTGTGAGCCGATTTGCGAACAAGATTGTGTGAATGGATTCTGTGGTGCACCAGGAAAGTGTGAATGCTCAGCAGGTTACACAAGGACGGATACCGAAAGTATGTGCGTAGCCGATTGCGGTAAAGAGGGTTGTCTAAATGGACACTGCGTTGCTCCAAATGTTTGTGAATGCTTTGCCGGTTATCAGCAGAATGAAGAGGAAGGGACAAGCTGTCAATTAATACCGGAGATTATCTATAAAGTAGACAGGTGAGTTCTAGTTTCAAATTGAAACCATATCAATCATTAAAGGTTGTATTGAGCGTTTTACACTTATATCTACACAGTGTGCATCATTCGGTGCGTATCAGTTGTAAGAATCAAAATCTTAGTACACAGTTTAGTTCAAAATCGATTTATTACGTATACTGACATAGAGGTCTCGAGTCCAAAGGTAACTTTTATCTGAGACCTGGCGTCACATACGACCAAACAACATGCTCAATATTGTGACAATCATAGTCACAAGGATGAAAACTGTTCTTTGCGAGCCCAATAGGTAACTTGTTCGTAGCATGAGCCGACACAACATACAATTGAAATCCTAATCCAGATCAATTCCGCTGAACCAGCGTTCTTTAATGAGCAATGCTGTGAAATTTATTGATACAAAATTCATACAAGTAACCTTCTAATGCTTTTACTTTAACTAACTGTCCGGAAAGGAGTATTATGCAAAACTAAAGTAATCGGGTAAGATTTTTGGGTAACATTTTGCTGGCATAGCCGAACAAAGAGCCTAATTGGAGCTCTGTGGTTTTCCGAGAAGAGGAAGTAATAATAAATCTTCATACAATGCATCAGTGATCCCAATGTATTACTGAATAATAGCCGATCCTATGACGTAGCTTGAAGTAGGATCAATATTTCTCGCTAAGGCGAATATTGTACAATTATCATTACGCGCACGAATGGCACAGTACCTTCATATAATTTTAGTATGTCAAAAATTAACTTTGTTTCTTCAGTATCTGACAATCTACCCACGAATGTTGTTCCCTAGCACATTGGTACCCTGCTATATTTCTCGCTAAGCGGAAAAGTGGATTTAAACCATTTTGTGCATAAAGGGCAATAAATCATGAATTAACGGTTCTACTTTTTTCATCACTATCTGGTAGCTGACCTTGCCGCACAGAGAGAACTTCAGGACTTTGACTTTTTCTTCTTTAATTTCAATCTCTATGTATCTGAGAATACGCCAAAGAGAGGATTTCGCGAAAATCGTATTTGTTTGCATGTTTCTGGGATCCGAAATATACCCGTCCCCGACCGAACATTGGAATTTCATAGATTGAAATCCGAGAAGGTGCCCGGGTACCCAGTTAGACAGTTAAATTAGGTAATTAAAACGGCTTAATGTATTAGCTTGACTGAGCCGTGGTTTTTCTGTACTTACAACGTGTGAACAATTAGATGAATGGAACCGAAATGATGTAGAAAATACTTATGGCTAATAATTCAATATACAGTAAGATTCCGTTTTTGGCACGTTCCGTTTTTGGCATGCTCCCATTTGGCACACTCCGATTTTGGCAACAAACGGGTTCCGTTTTTGGCAACATTCTTGTTGTACATAATAAGCCATTTAAAAATGTGCAATAGTTATTTTTTTGTATCAATTGACATCACATTTGACTTTATTTCCAAACATGGGAGTCATATTAACCCTTAAAGGGAATATTAATATTTTTTTTTCTCCAAATTATGTTAAAATTGTCTCATAGTTTCAATACATTACTGTGATAATTTTAAAATGCTTTTCGAATGTTGTTTTAAAACAGTGTTATGCATTTAAGGGTTAACTATATTTTACACTATACGTGTTGTATTTAATGATCACAATAAGTATAGAAATGTATTTTTTAAGTATATTACAACTGGTAGCAGTGTAACTAGTGTCTGCCGGAATTAATTTTTATAGTAAGACCCAGAGCCTGTGCCCTTTAAGAGTCAAGTACAGAGGAATGCGCTACACTGCGTAATAAGACTAGTTCTGGAGAAAATTTTCAATAGAACCTTAGTAACATTGCGAGCCTCTTTATCTTTGTATTATTACGACGTCAACACAAAACTTGGCACTAAATTTTCAGTACAAAACTGATGGCCCCCAAATAGTTTGGTTTGCTTTATAATGTCTTTGGCTAATTTGTTAGATTTTTTGGCGAGTTTTTCAAATGAATGGAATTAGGGTGGTCTGTGTTGTTGACGTGTTCAAAGTATCGACGGTTTAGATGTGTGAAGTTTTCCTGCGGAATGCCCTACAATTTATTAACACAAATGAGTTGAAGCAAGTTTGCTGAATAAACAAGGCTATCTATAATGGTTCATTTGTTATGATTTGTTTTAAGATTTAAGGTAGCGTGGCTCTTGAAAAATAGGGTTGCTTATATTATCTTTTGATATATTAATTTCTGCAATGCATTGTTCTGGAGATTTTTGAACTTTTATTGGAGCACATTTTCACCGCAGCACTGATGTTTTAATCCCTTTTGTTTGGACAGTTGCAAGTGATTTTTACAGGTTTTCTTGAAACCTATCTTCAAACATTGCAATTTGATTTTCAATCCATCAATGCCATCTGAAAGATCGACGATTGGTAGTTATAGAGGACAAAATTTATTTATTTTTTAATAGAGCTATGTTTTTTAACAAAATTGTTCATTAATATTCACGAAAGAAAAGATAACAATCCCAGGAGCGAATGTCATGATAACACACTTTGAAACTTTTTCGAAGATGTAGAAATAAAACATTTATTATTTTTCATAAAAAAATGTTAAAATTAATTTTCTCGAGTATTTTTTTTAAATGTCATGTAGTGCCATCTACATAAGTTATAAAGTATAACTGTCTTCAGTACATACGTTAAAATATCAAACGAACAACTTTGTCGAGGAAAGTTTTTTGATAGAACACCTCTGTCAAAAGATAGAACTAATCTAGATCAGTTTCTACTTATCTAGATCAAAACCTAAATTGTCAAAATAATTATCATTTTCATCTAAGAAATTTTGCTAAAGACACCAATCCTCCACGAAATATACCCAGGGCGCTAGAGGTTTTGAGCGTCGAAAGTAGCATTCTGCCCAACCATACGACGTCTGAATTTGATAAAAACATGAATAAAATTGAATTTTCTTATATTTTTCTTTCATTTCATTCCATTTCACATATGATTAAAAATCCTTGAAACATTTTTGAAATCGTAAATTGAAAATCTAAACTTCAAAAATAAGGTTCCATTTTTGGTACGGTTCCGGTTTTGGCAACTGAAAAAAATAAAATTGTTGCCGAAAACGGAATCCTACTGTATTGGCATTCCACGTGTAATAAAAAGAACGCCCCCGGAATCATTACTTCATTGTAAGGGGACTTTCTTTTGGTCGGGATCTCTTACATACTAACTCTCAAGTTAATAACCAGTGCTGCTCACTTCCACTCGCATTCAAGGTCAGACCACAACAGCATCCGTTGCTATTTCAAAAGCTACGACCGTTCGTGGTTTAGCTAGCATCATTGAAGGCTATGTATTGGATCTGATTGTAGTAGAATATTTTTCATTGTGGTTTCTGGCACGTGAGGTCCAGTTCTTGATATGTACATAATGTGGTATGGGAGCTGATAACAACTCACATTTTAAATATGCCAAAAAACAGGAACATGCCATGCTACCAGCATTTTCACGACACGCCTGGTTACAAACGTACACCACCTCTCCGTATGTCGGCATGATGGTCGCAATTTTTTTTTATTCGGATTTATTTTCCGTCGGCAACAACTCCATCATGTGGGCCCTAAGTATCGGCTCATCAATACATGGATCGGTACCAACGACTTACGTTCTTCAGGAAAGAATTTAAAATTTACGTTCTTCAGGAAATAATTTTAAATTTTTAAGCTCAGAGATCTCAAAGGATTGAATCCAATCCCACTGAGGGTAAGCAATCAGCTTACTACTCAATCGCCTCAGACACCAGTAACTTTTTGGAAGTACGCGGTGTCAGAATGTGTTGGAGGTTGTTGAACAAAGTAAAGCTTCTTCTAGTACAGATTTTCGTGTGAGATGAAACTATTTCTTGAGTTCCATAACTCCAATTTTAGCTTAGAGTTCCATAACTCCAATTTTAGCTCAACTTAAAGTCCACCCTCGTGGACAGACGGTCAAGCACGGCAATTTTAAAAACAAGTGCCAGTGTAGTGTTCGGACGAGTAAAAACCCTTTTTTGGAAGCAGACCGTTTTGTTTAGTGCAGCTCAAAACTAGAAGTTTTGTTAGATATTTTAATCAATTTTAGGCAAATAAATGAATTAAACTTACATTAATGGTTTTTCTTTTATCTCATCTGCTCTCCGAACAATGATAATCAAAGCCTTCCCTTGACCTAAATTTAAACAAGTTAGTTTAACACGTTGCTTATAGTTCATTTGTACTTGCAGTTTAAGAATATTTTAAGAGAAAGATGATTTGCTAAATGCAGTTTAAAGTATTGCTCGTAAATAAATCTTTTACTATGGCACAACGCCCACCATTTGTCACAGAACTAAAATGATATCTAGCCCTCGCTCGTGCAGTATCGCTCAGTATCTCACCGGTTCAATCCAGTGGTGCCAATACGAAGTATATGTCTACCGTGCTGAAGAGCCTCGACCAATCAACAAAGATACAGACGGCGCGAGTCGTCCAGTGGTACTATTCTCACGACTGCTTCTCTCCTCACCTCATTGGGTCCAATTCCAATCAAACTACTAATGATTTTGGCGAAGTAGTATGCTCTTCGTTAGTTTCTGATTGACGATTATCAGATCTTATAACTGCTTGTGAGACAAATTTCTGTTAGATTCTATCTGGCTCTGAACACCCTAACACTAGGAATAAAATGAGGAATCTGGAAGTCGTGCTTACTTAGTGTAATGCAACCGACTCAACAACGCTTCCGTCCAGTGGCGTAGCCAGAAATTTGGTTTGGAGGGGGATTTGATGGAAATCGCAAATTTTTTGAAAAAATGCTAAAATTTAATATGAGTTTGATAAATTATTGAAAACTCAAAAACATAAGTAGTCTAACAGATGTCATTCCAGTCTACAAACAAGAAGGATCAACATGGAACAGTTTTCAAACCTCTATAGATTATTTTCTTGTATAATATGTCAATGAAGTCAAAAATTGCGATCTTTTAAAGTGGGATAAATGATCTAAAAAATTTTCAACGTTCAAGATCACCTAATATAATAATCCTTGACTTTGAAGGTTTGACAACTTCGGGAAGTTATCAACATAAAACAGCGCCTGCTTTGATATAGAAATTTTACTAATTAATTCTCATAAAGGTAATTATGGTGAATTAATTTTTCAAAAATATTAAGAGACATGGTGCCTTCAGCAAAGTTTTTGATAATGTCATTTCAAACAATTTTGTTGAAAATATGAAGGCTACATGAATTCAACATATAGCGATTTTATTGGACTGGGCCTGCTATATTTCTCCTTAGTGAAGAAAAATTTAGATGAAAACTATTTGTTTCTGCGCTACGGATAAAATTGTTTGAAACAATCATTGTGAGTTGAGAACCTATAACTAAATTATGGATGGATGGAACTGAAACTTGCGTTTCGACTTCATCTCATCAGAATCCGACACTAACTTGGTGGGCGGACTAAACTAGCGCCGAATTGATGATAGCTCCTGAAAATGGAATCACTCTTTGTGTTTTTGAGTCCTTTTAATATCTGAGAATTATTTGTTTTAAATCCAGTTCCCTTATTTTTTTGTAAGCTTCAAAGGCACCTTGAACGCAATGTGAATTTATTATTTAATTACCGCAGAAGAGATTTATCAAATACAGTAATTTCAGAATAGCTTGTTGTAAAGATTTTCTACTACTATATTTCGATACTCTGAATATGTGGGATATTTATGTCTTTGACAAAGTTGTTTGAAATAGCACTTTCGAAAACTTTGCTGGAGACATTAAGTCTCGACTCAAATTTGCTTGAAGAGTAATTCTTCTCTATAATTACTTCTAGGAGGATTAACCGTCAAAATTATTCTATCAGCAGATGAACAGTTTTACGTTTTGAAATTCTTCAATGTTACTTAACATCGAAATTTGGCAGTTTCGAATGAATGTGATCGTGACCGTTAAAAATTTATCGAGCATTAATTTTACTTTTCTTCATTAGTCAACCTCACAACTTGCAGTACTAGTACGTAGCACACAAAATTTTAGTACGCCATTCATTGCATCCTGCTAAGAGGCTATTCATATAGTTGATAATACAACAAAAATCCAATGCTCATAAAACCGATCCTGACCTGCTAGAGACAAAATTACATCAGCTTTCAACTAGTTTCTGAAATGTTATTCTTGTTGTTTACTATATTGAATTGTTGTCTAAACTCTACACAATCTAAAAAAATACATTTTCAGCAAATGTTGAAATGTATGCAAGTTTTCGGTAAACAAGCTTATGTTTTATATGCAATCAACCTATTCAAATTTGGATTCCCATTCGAAAAATTGTCTCTAATTCATATTTTGAAGCATCTTTCCAAAAATGAGATAAATAATTCAGACAATTATTTTATTTTACATTGAAGTAATTTGGCAACTATGGGATTTTGGCTAAGAGATAAGTTACAAGATCCCCTTCCCACAATTTTCCAAAAGTTCTCATGACGCTTTAAACACAGTTCTCAATGTAGTGATCAGAGAATATTTTTCCAAAAATATTTTGTGGAATATTAAATTAAATTCGTCAGTATCAATTATTTTTTTCAATCCAATTAATTTTGGTTTGGGGGGGGGGGGGGTTTAACCCCCAAAACCCCCGGGGGCTACGCCACTGCTTCCGTCCAAAACTACAAGATCTAAGAGTAGATTGTTGTTTCGCTGCAGTTTCGTCACTCTTTGAGCCTACGGCTTCTGATCTGCATTTTTGTTAATGAAAACTCTGCCACTGCGACCATTATTCAGCTTATCTTTTACTGCTCTTTGCTCTAGGGGAATTATGGTTAAAACCGACACCTTAAGCTTAACACTTTTTCTAAGTTGCCACAAAACCAATAAAATTATAATTTTAATGCACAATTCTTCTTCAGAAAATTCTTAACAAGACATAATTTTTTCAGCGCTTCGAAAAATTAATTTCATTAAAAATTATTGGTTGTAAAACTTGGAAAACAAAGTGACTTTTTTAGGTACTGCGGGTAAAACCGACACCCTATAGGGGTAAGATCGACACCCCCTTTAATTTATTTTCTCTCCACTTTATTAAAATCTTTATCTTTATTAAAAATTAGATATATGCGTGATTAATAAAGTGTGAGTATGTATGATGCAAATATGTGCTTTTTATTGCTTCATCATGTAGTGAGGGGAAGAAAGTTCGAAAGCGTAGTACTATAAATAAGAGTATTTTATGCTATAGGATTATTTCTTGATATGAGTATTTCCAAATAATCCTTGCGCACATCATTGCAACCTCCAGTGTCATTTTATGTCGTAAGAGAAGATTTGCAAGCGTTCTACGTTCTGCTTATTGGATTCATTCACTTATAAGTGACACACACACACTTCTTAGTGAAACTATCTTTTTCAGATTTGATTTTTCGGACTCTGATTATCAACGATCTATTGGGGTATACATAATATCATTGTCTCATTGTGATAAAGTTCGTCTATGACAAACCAAGAGAACACTAGAAATTCGGTTTGATGAGCTTTTTGCAGAAATAGCAAAAGCTTCGATAGAATTAGATAAGCAAAAATTCCAATTTTTGATTTTTAAAGAGACTTATAAGAAATAAACACAATAAAAGTATTTTTGTGTATTTCAGCTATTACTATAGTGTGCTAATAGTGTAATTGAAGTGTCACAAAGATCCCCAGCCTTTTGTAATGAATAGCAAGTAAACACAACCATCTTAACAGTGTGTCGGTTTTACCCTAACCAAAGGGTGTCGGTTTTACCCCAACAGCGCACATTTTTTTATAAAAGCAATTAAAAATATTGAATTTCTCAAACTCGTCTTCAATGAACCTAGTTGATCATAGGAAAGGCCGATAATAATAGGTACTGAAAAATGGGGTGATTTGAAAAGCTTTTGTTCGGTTAAAACCTTAAAATCTACCAACGAAATTTTACATCCAGACGAGTATGAACGCTGCTGTCGTATGTTTTGTTTATTTTTATGACATTCGGCGCATTAACGTAAATCCAAATTTTCTTCAAATGCTCTACATAAACGTACTAATAATAATGTATCATTATGAAATGAATAAAAATTTGATTTCTAGGAAAAGTTGTGGGGTGTCGGTTTTACCCACAGTGTCGGTTTTTCCCACAATTCCCCTACATGTTACAAATTACCCGAATCCAATGAAGGTGGAAGCGAGATGTTGGTTTGTCCACATGTGTCGTTTCAACCGGTTACTACATTATTAAGGTAAATGAGGATCCGTTTGAGAATGGTATGCAATAATTCGCGAAGCATCATAAGATGCCTTTCAAAGTATCGCTTCTTCCGAAGAAATTATGCTGCACAATGGCAGAGAATATATTCCGAGCACTCGGACTCGTAGTTACTGAAACGACAAACGTCATCTTGAATGTTACTAAATTTTTCAGGTAATTATTGGCAATGTCCTGTAAATATGTAAGTCTTTTCGTTTTAAATCCATTTATTTTTTTGGCTGTCGTTGTATGAATTTTTTAGCTTGTTGAGCGCCTACTACGTAACGCCAGCCATTTAATAGATAGTGTCTTACCCAAGCTGAATGTTCTAGTTTGATGGCACAGGTAGATATGCCTAGAAATGGTTTTGATCCAAAAAACATGTTTAATTAACCACGTATAGCTAATTCGTCATCCACTTCGTTACCAACGACTCTTTTGTGGCTTGGTACCCAGAATATCTTTACTGTATTCCGAGTTGCCAGTTGTTGAAAAGATGCGATA
Organism: Topomyia yanbarensis; assembly: GCF_030247195.1. Classification (NCBI taxonomy): domain Eukaryota; kingdom Metazoa; phylum Arthropoda; class Insecta; order Diptera; family Culicidae; genus Topomyia; species Topomyia yanbarensis. Next base: position 36,387,413 of record NC_080671.1, on the reverse strand, counting down.
CACTCCTAAACCAGTTGAAGCTTATATTTCGGCGACCTCATTGCCAATAGTGCTTGGCTGTCTGAGAAGATTACATGGTTGTAGTTACGTTTCCTGTAGACTTTCTAATTGATATTGCGTCTTTAATTCTTGGTTCATATACTCCAAGTCAGTCAGCTCACCCATTTTAGAACCATCCATATAGATCCGTATTGTACTATGAGGTAGTATGAGACCAACCGAATCCAACATCTGACGATCCACTATGTGGACCTCATTTGAGATGTCGAAGTTCGGTTTCAGGAATCATGAATCAGAATATATTGACTTAAATGGCACATTCCTTGTTTTGACTGGAAAACAGACAGAGAAAGAATTACCGGAACGGTGAGAATGAAGAAAAGCAAGGAATGTATTAATTCTATCAACGACTGGATTTGTCGTTAACATCTGCCGATAGGCTTTGCGGCAGATATCAACATGCCCTCTCCATAGCTGCTATCCACTACCAAAGTCTGGCGGTGACTGAGTTAGGTAGGGGTCAAACAGTGTAATAAATATCTCAAGCCTTGAGCGCAGTCCACTGGACCTAAAAATAGATAACGAGAGAGATTTTGCCCGATCGATGAGAGGAAGAGGTGACGATCTGCTTATAGGAGACATTGGGGGTCGATAGGTCAATTAAGATGAATCGGAGGCTGCAGCGGTGATCACGATAGTATTGGGAATATGTGATGACATCATCACAGTTCCTCGATGGCGGAGTGGTTAACACACCCAACTAGAGACTGGAAGATCGCAGGTTCGAGGAGGACATATTTTTTCTCGATGTTTCCAGTAAAAAAGTGAATTTTCGCCTAGTAGTATCTTTGATCTGAATTATTATCCCTAATCCTAATGCCAAAGAACAAATAAAAAACTCTCGAAACCCGTTAGGGAAAACCATTATCATTACTGAAATTTGCTTTTCCATGAAACTTTTCGATAACCTTCCGTCACTTCTATTAAACATTTTCAAATACTTTATAATTTACATAATCTTATTAGAAACAGTTGTTTAAGAAGCTTTTGTAAAATTGTGTAGGAAAAGCGGAAAATTTATGAATTTTCTCTATCTGCAACATATAAACCCCAATTACCAATTAATTTAGTATACCCTTTTAACATAAACTATCGCACAAATGAAAATAGGTTCGCCGAATTTTGGAAAGAATCGATAAAATAACCCCTTGAAAACTATCTAAAAATTGTTGTAGTTCGATGCAATTTAAAGAAAATATCCTCAGAAAATGGGATGTACCTATTACTGTGAATAATAAATACAGTAAAGACCTGTTCCTATTGTCTCCATGGTGTATTTCAGGCTGACAAAATGGGCACATTGACTAAATCGCGATATTTTTCTTCATAATAAACTGAAGCAGTTAAGAAGGGAAGAATATTCCCTTCCCTTGATGTAGTCTAATATCTATTTCTGATTATTTAATATAGTCTTCTAGCGCAAAAATTTAAAAAAATATATTTTTATTTTTGCATATTTGCATCTTTAAGATAAGGAAAACATGATCAAGAAAGGATTTACTTAAATTCAGCCTTGTTTGTCTGCTAGAGCCCATCAAACATATTTTCATATGAGGCTGATAAAATTGGGGGCTGATCAAATCGGGTCTTCAATGTATTATAATAGATAGGCAGTATTCGAAGAAGTTTCTTGTGGGCGAGTGTAGAACGACTTTGTTTCTACTTACTTGGAGTCAGCGGCATAGTCAGAAATTCGGTTTGGTAGGGATTTGATGAAAATCTAACTTACTGTCCAAATGGAAACCGCCATCTTTGAAGTTTTAAAATTATGGAGAATCAGTTTTTCAAAAAATTGTAACAGAGTTCCTGGTTTTAGCAATTTTGTTGAGACTTTCATTTTAAACAACTTTATTGTAGGCATGAATACTATGTATATGGAGTATATCGAGATATAAAATGATATTTACGAAGTGTTCCTTAATCTAGTTTTTTTTTTCTAAAATAACTTTCTATTGTGAGCTTCACAAACTCAAGCTTTGGATAAAATGTAAATTTTATCGTTTATAAACAATAGAAGATATTTATCATAAACAGTAAAATCATAATAATTTGATTTAAAATTATTATGTCTTCAACAAAGTGGTTTATAATAGCACTCCCCAAAAATTTCCTGAAGACATTAAGTCTGGAACTAAATTTGTTTGAAGATTAAATTCGCCATAAATACTTTTTGAAGGATATAAATCTAAAATTATTTTATCAAATGATGTGCTGTTTTACGTTTGTAAAATTCATCAAAGATAGTAAACCTGCGAAATTGGCGGAACGGAAAACGCCATTTTTCATAAAATCCCCTACTTTCGGAAGGTGGTTTTCTCGTCATTAATTCTATAACGTTTTCATCTTAGCTCGGCGCCTTCCCAAAATAAAAACATTTTCAGCAAATGTTGGAAGTTATGCATTTTTTTCGGTGGGCAGTTCTAAGTTTCATAGACATTAAAGCAATTCCAGTTTCGCTTATTATTACAGTATACCTCTTCAAAACTGAACTCAATATGATAGGAAATTATGATTACGATTATGATTGATTTCAGAACTCTTGAATGAGTTTCTATTGGAATGTTTTTAGGTGTGTATTTGATATTGATGTTATTAGACAACTGTACTGTGAGATCAAGACTAATAGATCAGTTACAGATCAGGATAGCATTTCCACAATTTTTCAAAGGTCCTCATGATGTTTCATACAATAGGTCATCAATATACTGATCAGATAATTGTCATTGTAATATTGAATTAAATCAGTCAGCATCAATAAATTTTTAACTTCAATCCAATATTTTTTTTTGGTGAGGGTGGGGGTGAGGTTAAACCCCAAAGCATCCTCTTGGCTACACCGCTGCTTGGAGTTATTCATTTCGATCCGATGGTTATAAGTCAGAAGGTTCGTGCAAATGATAATTTTTGCACACATGAGTGATCAAGTTCCATCTAGACAACTTGGAATTGTTCGGTGGTTATTCTAGCGGTTGTAGATGGAGAAATGAAATACGAAATTCGTTTTATCGAAATAATGTTTGGCTCACTTAAATGGATTAATACTATATTGACCAATAAATAGGCGACAAAGAGTAATCCACAAACAACAAGCCATAACTTTTAAAGCATTCGAAATATGTATTTGATGTCTTCAGTAAAGTTATTCGCAAAAGTAAGAGCTACAAATTTTCTGAAGGCATTATTTCAATACAATCACTTCCAAGAAAATTTATGAAAATATCTCACTCTTAGGGGGATTAAGCAGTAAAATCACAATACCAAAAGAAAGGCATATTATATGCTTTAAATTCTCCGAAGATACTATACACCTAAAATTATCCGTTTTGACGTTAATAATACATTGAATGTTTTTGGTCTTATTTCTGGCTATTGGAAATGATAAAAATCTTTCGTGTGCATTTAATGTTAAATATCTCTGTTAATAATACTCCGATTTCAACAATCTATAGTTTGTTCGAAAGGTATTTATATAAACTATCTTAAAATATATAAATTGTCTACTAACGTCGTCAATTTCGGCAGCAAATTTCAAAAAACCGCGAAAAATGCGATTTTTGCACCTTCCAATATTCATATCTTGGAAACTAAACATCAGAATCAAAAACAATTTAATAACGTTCTGTCTGGGTGATAGGTCTTTCATTTAAAATTGGTTTGGATAAGATCGGTTAAGTCATTGCTGAGAAACACGAATGAGAGTTTGTCCGTTACACACACACATATACACACAGCTATTGTCCCAAATCGTCGAGCTGAGTCGATTGGTATATAAGACTCGGCCCTCCGGGCTTCGGAAAAAATCTTGAAAGTTTGAGCGAATTCAATACATTTCTATTATAAGAAATGTAAAAATATTTCCAAAAAGTTAATAGAGTGCCATGAGTTCTGGAACAATCACCCTTTTACTAGACCATGAACAAAAATCATGTATTTTATAATAATGTTCATTTCCCCTTCAGTAACGGCTATATAACGCTTTTATTAATGGAGATATCTGCTTTTGCTTTGTAAACTTCAGTCACGCTTTCCACCATTTCATTTCCAAATTGATTTTCTGTACATGAACTAGTTCACAACTATATGAACATTATTCATAAAACCAAACGTTGAATCGTGATTTTATTCATAGATTTAGGAAAATTGTTCAGAGTCCGACTATGCGACGTGAATTGATTTACGATTTATTACATCTTTACCATGATTTGGTTTTCGTGGTTGTGAATTGGTTCATAAAATCGAAACATATTTCCTCGTGAATCATTTCACAAAACTCGGAATATTATTCAAGAATCCTTTCAATCATCGTGAACTAGTTGATGATTCACAATTCAATATCTGTACTCGTAAAATAGTTCAAATATTATTCATGTATCCGTGTATTGATTCATGAATCCTAGTATATTTGTCACAGCTTACCATTCGTACTCGTGAAATGGTTCATCAAATCATGAAATTATTTTTATGGTTTTGTGAACTGGCTTCTGATTTCTAGTATAATGCTCACACCTGATCATCCGTGCACGTGGAATAGTTTACAAAATCATAAAATATCCATGGATTCGTGAACTGGTTCATGTTTCCTAGTAGATGATTCACGATCTGTCATGAGTGCTTGTGATATTGAGGGGGATAGGGATATCTAATTATTTTCAATTTCATGCAACTCTGAACATGGTCATGAAATTTTCACATGAACTAATTCACAAAATTTAGGTTTGTCATGAAATATCATATAGTTTTGTCCAGCTTCTAGCGACTAGTAATAGATGTGAGCTGCATAAATAAGAAAACTATTAGAACCTCGAACATTGTTATTCATTTGATAAGGGTCGATGTGGTATCCGGATATAAAACAAAAAGTGCGCTGAGCAACAAAAATACATTATAGAGCTACAAATAGTGTTCATGTATAGTTCACAAAATAAGATACCGCGAATCAGTAACACTTTTAGGGTCCTGTTCATATTGTCACGTTACTCTGAGTAAAACATCCGATAGTAAGTTAACATGAACATGAGTCGCCTTACTCCATATGTGAAATTCGAAAGCGAACCCAAGAATCACACCAATAATCAAATATCACGATAACGTGCATATAAATTACAAAAGTTGTGACTAAGATCCTGCATTCACGAACATAATTCACACTACTCGGGACCAAAACATCAAAAATCGTGACTAAGATACTGAAATCGTGAACATGAATACCTCTACTTGTGACTAAAATATCACGATAATCTAAAGAGAAATTACAGCAATCGTGACAAAGGTCATGAATCCATGAAAATAGATCACACTAATAAAAACCGACATTAACCTCATGAAAGAAATATCACAATAACGTGACATCATGGACATCGTTTAAATGGTTCTTTTACTTGATCTACTTAACCCTGCGGAAGTCGCGCAAATGGCTCACTGAACAAGCACCCTTTGATGCCCTAAGACGATTTCGCTATATTTTCAAAGCAGCGTGCACCCAGTGCACTAGCGCGACTGCCGGAAAGTTAATACAAACCAGTGTATTCCCAAAATATGAACAATCATTATAAAAACTAAACATGTCCAAGGAACAACCACATTAACCCAACCGAATATTGGAATGTATCCCCATCATGGCGTCGTCATGTATATTTTGATTGTGAAATAGTTTTTTGAAAACATAAATAGTTTCATGGTTACGAGGTATATTATCCACAACTGCTGGAACTTGGTAGCGATTTTCGAAAATCGAACACAGTTCAGGAAATTGTGACTTTTTGTTCATAAATTTATGAACGGATTTTTATCCATGTACCACTTACGGTTACTAATAATTCTTCCTAATTCGGACTGGACCATACGATGACTGGTTCTTCAGACCAGTTCGTTAAACTTTGTACTATTACCCATCATCCGGGTACTTCGAATCATTACCAAATGTATTTTTAATTTCCAGGTTACTTGATCTTTGGCCGCCAGTTTCCAGTCTCCTTGAACATTCGCCCCTCTCGTACCTTGCTTAATTGCACACAACTAGCGAGTGCGGTGTCTGCCGCGATCGACGACCTCTTCGAGGTTATCTGCTGAGTGTAACTTTAGTTGGTCTATCCTCAACCATTCGCACTACATGTCCAGCCCACTGTAGTCTGGCACGTTTTATCAGCCTTCCAATGTCATCAGATTTTCCCCATATATTATATATCTTATCAGTTCCTATTTGAGATATCGAACAATCTCAATGTAAATTTGTACAAAATGACGAGAATAGACCGGATTAAGGTATGAGTTTATCTTAACCAATACCAAATTGTTACTCATTAATTCTTTAGCTCCTCAAGTAACATGAGACAACATACAAAATCCTAGATGCGATCATTTTTAGTTTATAAAAACCAGCATTCTAACCAAATGTTCCATCTTTTCCAGCGACACTCTAATCTACAATGTGGCCTATATCAAATACTTCATCCCGTTGGTCGTGATAGCGATTCTCATCACGGCTGCCATCATCACGATGATAGTGCTGCGCAACAAGAGAAAAGACTACCACGTGGGCAAGCTGGGTAACGTCGGCCGAGCGTCACGCACAACCGATTACATTGATTATAACCTGGTCGTTCTATTCCCTACAGAGACGAAGGAAAATTGCGTCTACTTTATGCCCCAGCCACCGGATGCAGCAAAGGACGATGAGGACAGTGTTTTTAGTGTGTAGATTTTGTTTCTACGTTGAAAGAAGCATGGTATTTTACCTAGCAGAATGTCATCAATTTGTAAATAATATACTGTATGATACGCTGTATTTTAATCGTAAATGAGACGAACTGTGTTTAATTTATTTTGTATAACAAACTGCGAATTGAATAAATATAAAAAATAATAGCGAGTATCGCTATCGAGAACAGTTTCGATGGGTTAAAGTGGAAAAGATTTTTTTTGCTAATTAATCATAGTTTCGGTGGGAAAGGAGATTTCTTTTTTCAGGTACGTGCATGTCCAATAAGAAGTCAGCATTATAACTAAAGCAATTGATGATGCCAACAGACCAATTATCAGATGTGATCGATTAAAAATTGAGAAGAGATCAAATTTAGCGCTGGAGTGCACATTGACTTCTTTAGGACCTTCCAGTTCTTCTAATTCAGCTTCGTTCGTAAATTCCTCAACTGATTCATCTGGCTGACAAGATCCTACCCCATCCATAAACATGCGAATGAAGCCTTGGCGACATTCACACTCGTCAGGGGCAATGCAGTCTCCATTTCTACAGCCCTTACAAACAGGCAAACATTCCCCGCTCTCATCTGAATACTCGAACCCTTCCTCACAATTATTACTGAATCTGCTTTGAACCACCCCCACCACCTCACCAATATCCTCCACCACAAGCTCATTTTCCTTCATCTCACTGCAGACATTATTAGAACTTAGCTCCCACCCCTCCTCGCAAACACATTTTCCATCAACACAAATGCCATCGATACATCTAGGCAAACAAGCTTTCCGACACACTCCATCCCATTCCTCCTCGTATCCAGCCAAACATCGACAGGTATTTGGTGCTACGCACTCTCCATTAACGCAGGGTTCCAGACAATTCGGATGACAGGAACCGAATCCGTCATCAATGTAGCCTGCAAAACACTCACACAGGTTTGGTCCAACACACATTCCATTTGTACAGGGGATCTCACACACTGGCTCGCAATAGACTACATCTTGTTCATCAACGGCTTTTCGATAACCGGTATCACATTCGCAGATATTATTTCCCAGACAGGTCCCTTGACTACAGTCCACGTAGTTTTCATCGCAGTGGAAATATTCGCTTGCCTCGCTACGAGGAAGCTCTGGTGTGCACTGTGGTGGAGTGGTAGTCGAAGGACATGGTAACTGATGACAGGGTGCTTGTGTAGGGCATTCACATGCTGGTACCGTCGGACACACAGCTTCGGGACATGGACGAATTGAAGTTGCTGAAGGTTCGTTTATCGATACTATCGTAGAATAGTTGCCCACTGGGCATGGAGATACACTGGAACAATTACAATTTGATGCTGGTAACTGGCACTCAAGAACCGATGTCACCGGAACTGGTAGACATGTTTGTATCCCATTATCCATGTAATTGGTGAAGAAGCCCTCGTTGCATCGGCAAAAATTGTGACCGCCACAAATTCCATTGGCACAGTCTACAACATGGGGATCACAATGAGGTACGCATATGTGGTTCACAGCAGGAACAAAACCATCGTGACAAAGACAAACATTTGGTTCTATGCAGTCTCCGTGTTCACATTGAGGGTCACAAATTGGTTCGCATACTTCCAAGAGCCCATTGAATCTGTAGCCTTCATCGCATTCACACCTTCCAGGAGCGACGCAATTTCCATTAGCACAGTTTGACACACAAAGAGGTAAACACTCGATAACTCCCGTAGGATCTTTTTTATAATGATATCCATCCAAGCATTGACATTGATTGTTCCCCAGACAAACTCCATTAGAACAATTAACCACTGTCGCATCACAAACCGGTTCGCAAACACCATCTATGCCGGTAGCAAAACCTTCTCTACAAACGCACATATTCGGTGCAATGCAGACTCCATTGATGCAACTGTCATTACAATCCGGTTCACAGATGTAGTCATACTTTGTCGACTGCCTGTACCCCTCCGAGCAAACACATGAACCATTCCCCACGCAGACACCATTCACACAAACTCTTTCGCAAGGTTTCGGCTCACAAACCATTTTGCCGTCCCGAATCGCTAATGCGTAGCCTTCGTCACACTCGCAGATGTTCGGCTGAGCACAACGACCATTGCTACAGTCCACCCAGCTTTCGTCACAAATCGGCTCGCAGACACTGTTGCTGTTATCAGCGAACCGATAACCCGAAATGCACTGGCACACATTCGGTTTGATGCAATAAGCGTTAATACACTTGTTCTTGCAGTAAGGCGTACAGACTGATTTTTTCGAGTTGATAGCTAAAATGGAATTAGTTATGGCTAACGAGTTTACTAAACGTTGATCTATCTTACCACTGATAGTCGCGAAATAGCCAGGAAGGCATTCGCAACGCTCCGGTCCAACACATTTGCCATTAGAACATCCATTCGTACATTTGGCTTCGCATACGTTTTGACTGTTATCCACCTTCATGTAACCTACAAAAAAATCAAGCACTTGACTAGCCGAAAAAGAAGTAGAACAAAACAATTCACCTTTGTTACACTCGCAAACGTCAGGTGCAACGCACTTCCCATGAACGCAAGGTTTACTACACTTGGGTACACATTTGAAGCCATCTTTCCGATCTAGTAGGTATCCTTCGTTGCACGTACATTGATGTGGCCCAGTACACACTGCATTCTCGCAAGGCCTTGGACAGACTGGTTCGCAGTATCCACTCTGTTGGTTCAATGCGTATCCCACCTTACACTGACAAAATCCCGGAGCGGAACAGTATCCATTAGGGCATCCAGCGGGGCAATATGGTTCGCACGTGTCGTAGACTCCTTTCCGGTACAAATCGTCACATACACAAACTCCCGGAGCAACACAATTCCCATTCATGCATCCAGCTTCGCACAGCGGTACGCAGCCTGTCTCAGAATCAATGTAGCCTTCGTTGCACTGACAAACCTCCGGGCCGATACAACTTCCGTTGGTACAGTTGACACGTTCGCATTGTGGGACACATTGATTCAAATTGTTGAGCTGATAACCTTCCTCGCACAAGCAGGTTTCTGGAGCAACACAATTTTGGCATGATCCACTACAGACGGGCTGGCACGTGAATTGTTCTGTTGCCGATAGGGTATAACCTGAAGTAAGAGAAAATATATTTTGTCTGTAATATCAGGAGAGTTTGTTTTTAGTGTGGGTTAACAACATGGATGAATAGCGCTCCGAAATAGTCCCGCAAATCTAAGATCAGAGTTTGGATTTATGAAAAACGAAGCATATTTTGGACAATTTTTAGCAGAATTTATAAAATTAACAATAACAGTATGCGTCCAATCTTCGTTCGGGACAGCCGCTCTTAATTTGATATAGCTATAAGCTATAATTAGTGCGAAAATTCTTAGACAAACTTTTTAATAAGGTGTGTATTCTGCAATACAAGTTAAACTCGATTACCCGGCGCTTCGATTTTCCGGAAGAAATGATTAAATTACTTATATACTACAAAAAAGTAAATGTGTAAGCTGAGGGTCGTCTATTTTTTGGCTCCAGTTTAATTTACGTGGTGGTGTCACATATCATAGCTAACGTTTCTTTAAACCCTCATTCTATTTAGAAAAGTGCGCGTTGGGCCTCCACAAAGAGATCATTGTCCTTGTCCTTGTAGCATCATTTAGTTGATCAATGCACAGTGCGGCCGGGCCGGCCAAAACCTCCAAAATTTATTGTCGATTTTCACACCTTTTATATTTTTTTCTAAATGTACATTACCTAAAGCTGTATCCAAATTTTTGAGTCAATCGATTGAAAAATATAAGTGCTACATTTATTTGAACCATACAAGGTCTTCAAAATCTGTAAGAATTTGAGTGACAAAAAGTTTTTGTTCATTCTAATTCATCTCGCTCCAATAGGTACTACAAAGTAAATTTAACAACGCATATAGGCTTTTCTAATAGAAAATCATTTCAAAAATTCAATTGTGTATTTCGATTTGAGAAATAATGAGTATTTAAAAAGTTACCAATAAAATCATTATAACTATGTTGTTTAACGCGGACTTATTTACATTCATAGTGTCATCTCTTTATCGGTAAAACCGTGTTGAAGGTTCTCATCTAGTACAATTGACGTAGAATTTTATCTAGTTTTCATAAATCATCGTGCGCCGTTTTGCGCCGAAGGTTGATATTTGGACATTTGTAAAATTAGTTTTTTCATGGAGACGCATGGTATTTTTTGATTTCATGAAGTTTTGCATTATTATTCACCGGTGGATTTCTTTTCTGAACACTGCTTGTAAATTCAGGGTTTGGGGCGATTTCCTTGATACAAATATAAGTATGCCTTAAGTATGCAACTACGACTCTTGTTTCTACATTTTCACATTTTCAAATAAATACAAGCCAACGAGGCAAACTAACTGCAACTATTATTATATCTTTCCATGAATCCTATCTCTTTGGTAAGTATTGGTCGTGAGCTTTACTGGTGACCGATGTAAAGTAAACACGTACAGTGTGAGAAGTGTTCTTTTTTACCCGATTTTTAGTTATTGGCCAGTAATGCAACATTTATTTTCAAGTGCAAACTCCCTATTGAAGCTATCACAATCAACAATCAAATTCAAAATCTCCCTCAATAATTCACTTCCAAATTGGTGAGAGTTTCATGCAAAAATGCTCACGCCTCTATTTCAAAGCATACACATACAGTGCAAAGTATAAGCAGGAATATAGTAAAAACGGTCAGGATGTTTTCGTACGCAAAACCAAGTCAGTACCCACAAGGAGAGATATTCATATCATCATTGGAATTGAAAATCAATGGAAAAGTATTGAGCGGCTTAGCTGCAGTATGCATCGTATGAGCAACTGTGAATAGAGCATAGTAGAGCATGATTTGAGATCTTCATCAAAATCAAATAAACCTGTCATCTTTTAATAGCTTTGGCGATAACTATAAATAAATAAACCAATAAAAATTTAAGGTATTCTATCAAACACCTTAAGATATGCTATCTTTTATAACTATTCTAAACGCATACGTTTATAAATAAGTAAAAAGAGCTATGAAGGGATTATTTTTTCAACGATGGTATTCAGATTGGACTGAAGATCTACAAACAAATTTATAAAATTACATAATTTTTTATTCACCCGATTTCGATAAATTGGAACTACCCTATCTAACTCGTTGCTAAGGACTACCCAAAGAAATCAAAATGTTTCTGTTCACTTACGAAGTATCTGTTTTGAGAAGTTAATAAAATTCACTTTCGCGAAATTTAAAAAAAAAACTTTTAGAACCACCCTAGGATGTCTAATTTTCATTTCAGCGTCCTAATTTAATCAAAATCGAGTTCAGCGCACCAAAATTACCCTTAGATGATATTTTCAGACATTTTAAACTACTTTTGAGGTTTTGTCCAGCTTTTGTATGGAGTGGATTCACTGTGCAATGTCGTACCGAATAGTCAGGTGATAACTACGCATGTAGTCTTCGTAAACTCTCTATCTCATGTTGTTACCAGCGAAGGACCACCTAAGGTTACGGAGATGATGGGTTACTAGCCGCCTCAGCGAGAAGTACTGCTGACACCTTCTTTACATAGCATTCATCTTTGCTTGAACTACCCAAGAATTAAACTCACATCCAGTGATGGCCCGGTCTCTTATCAGAATCTTTTTAACCCTTTCTTGGCCAACTTTTTCCACCGGTTCCAAAACTATATTTCCTTAGAACTGTTGGCATCGTGAAACACGAAAAACCTGGTTTAATAGAGATAAGGAAAGCTAGAGTTGTCGAGGACGATGCATGGAAGTGTGTTGAACAAATCTGGGTTGCTATTAAGCTCGACAATCGAACCGTTTTCCTGTGAGCAGTTTATTTCCCTCCGAATCGCATTCGGGACAATATGTTGATCGAAGCTCACATCCAGTCGATTTCGCATGCAATGGCAAATATGCCTTCAGTCGACGAGATCGTTATATTGGGCGACTTCAACCTACCTGGATTGTCGAAACAGCCATCTCACAGTGGTTTCCTGTCAGAGTTAAAAATATTCAAATTCATTGAATGAAAATTGATCATATTCAGCCGCATTCATTTTGAATATTCAGTGACGCAGCTGAAAACGTCAAACGAACTAACCGCCCATTCCTCCATGCAGATTTTCATTCGGCTCCGATTATTACACGAAGCGACCGCGCAGCAACGAATCAAACGTATCAATGTAGGCCCTGGCACAATGTAAGCGATGATGATTGTTGTTTCATATGCTTTACCTGCATTTGAAAACATTTTCCTCAATAATTAGGTTCTTTACTGGCACAGTTAACCTCACTTTTCTTGACAGTTCACTAGTGCTGTTTACATGGACTTAGAAAATTTTTGTGGACGACTAGATTCGCTCGAAGCAAATTGCAAAGAATTTTTCTAAGTGCATGTAAACAATACAAGTGAACTGTCAAAAATGAACACTCAGTTCATTTGTGACGTCAGCGTAAAGTATTCAATTAGTGACATGAATAAATTGTACGATATTCAATTGAATGAATAAGGATGGACATTTGAATGAATATTTTTTATATTCATCACGAGTCGCGTCAGGTTGATTTTCACCCGTGAAAAAACAGCTTCGATTATTTTTAACTCTAGTCCCTGTATCCCGACCCTGATAATTCAGTGTTTCGCGCAAGCTGGATCAAGCTCATCGACAACTACAGCCCAGCCACGCTTTTTCAAATCAACGACGTGATTAACGAAAACGGCAGCACTTTGGATCTTTGCTTTGTTAGTGCCCAGAACGTTGCTCAAAATATCTCTTTCGCACCAGTTCCATTGGTGAAAACTGTACCACATCACAAACCTCTTGTTGTCTCGCTGAACCAAGAACGACCTCGTGTAGTCGAAAATGTCCCTGATCCAGTTTTCTAAGACTATCGTAATGCAGACCACCGCAGCATCGCTGTTTTTCTATCTGAACTTGACTGGGATCACTTACTCGATAGCAATGATGTTGATCAAGCAGCCCAGACCTTCACTCATATTATGACGTATGCCATCGATAGATTAGTCCCGAAGAAAGTAAACCGGAATGAGGAAAAATCCTCATGGCAATTCGTCGAGTTACGGAAACTTAAAATAGCAAAGCGAGCCGCCTTGAGAAAATTCACGAAATACCGAACTCTGTCGCTCCGAAACCACTATATGAGGCTAAACATTTTCCAAAGTCAATACGATTATTTTGACTCAAGTGTAATTTTTTAAAAGGGCGTAGACGTTTCTATGTGCATTAATTTGGTTTGTTTTGTTCGGTTAGTCTATTTTATATAGCAAAACTATCTGAGAACAAGTTACGGGGAATGAATCCCAAAAAAGGGCAAGTTGCTGGCTAACGGGGGGCTATTTGCCAACGCGGATGCGCTAATTGCCCTTCAATTTGCCAGCAAATTGCTGGCAATTAGGGGGCTATTTCAAATGCAACATTTGGGCGATTTGCCGCCGTCATTTTATAGCCGCTCTACCCGCCCTTAAATCGCTCCTAAATCGCCCAGGGAACGCGCCATTTAATCGCCCTTAATTGCGTAATATAAAAATTACAGATATTACTTATTTTCGGATTCATTATCTACTCACATAAACTTATCACTACACTAGGCAATCACCACCAAACTACAGGAAGAATCAATGGTGAAATTGGCATTGCACACCAAAACTTACCACAATCTGACTTTTATTAAGAGTTTAGGTCAGAGATCTTGTTCCACCATATTTACACACGATTCCACAATTTCCCACATTCGTTGGCTAAATGAAGTGCACTAGACAAACAAAATACAAGCGATAACATGCCAATTGTTTAAAAAAACAATTTTAAGCTAAAGCCAAACGTGAACCGCCATGTTTCAAAAACGCAAAAAACAGCCAAGTCCTTTTCAGCCGCCAGAAAATTTGTCTAAGTGTTGAAATTGCCTTTAAATCGCATTCGCAAATTGCATTTGTTTCTAGGGGCAATTAGCACAGGCGAGTTGAGTTAAACGTCAAACTGTTTCAATCGCCTGACCATGTTCGTCCGCATTTTTTTGACCGGGATACTTCATCTTGAAAAAAATTGCGTCATTTTTCACAAAATCAAAAACTTTTATCAAAAATTTAAGTTGCAAAAAAACATTTTTTAATTTTTTGCACATTGTGTCAACAAAAACATGAAAAAAGAGATATTTTGAATGTGATTGTATGATTGAGAACTTATTGGAAAAAAGTTTTTCTAACAATAACTTAATACATGTTTTTAAATTTCATACTAATTGACATACAAAACTGTAATTTTGTTATAGAATATAAATCTAACTATTATTTTAAATCAAAATACATTTAACAAAAAATTTCTAAAATGCGATATTTTTCGAGATATTTGGAATTTTGCTCCAACAAAAACAATTAATTAGTGTAAAAAAAAGGTATTCGTATTACCCCATCATAAAATGCAAAAAATCTAATGTATATCGTTTTAAAGATGTTAAAGAAACTTTTTCAATGTATGTGGATCATGGAAAAACATTCAATTAAAAAGTTTTCCTAACAACAACTGTTGACATATTTTTTTAATTCCTACTATGTGGAGTCAAAAATACAATTTTAATTTTTAATATGATTCTATCCGCCATTTTAAATCGTAATGCTCATAACAAAAATTTTCGGAAATATAACAGTTCTCGAGATATTTTATATTTTGTTTTAATAACACAATTATTTTGTTTTATTACGACCTTTTCAAAAGTTATTCGCGTTCCTCCATCAAAAAGAATAGGCTTTTCAAAAAGCCTACAACATTTCCTGTAGCTTTCTCTCTGACATCAAGGCGATATTGTAAACCATTTGAAAGCTAGATGAGAAGAACTAACTTATGATTAAACTATATAGATCACCGGTTCTCAACTTTTTTCGTACCACATACCCCTTAGAAATCACACCGGGTTGCTGTGAACCCCTACCCAGTCAAAAAGAGCAAGTTGCTGGCTAACGAAGGGCTATTTGTCAACTCGGATGCGCTAATTGCCCTCCAATTTGCCAGCAAATTGCTGGCAATTAGGGGTTATTTTAAATGCAACATTTGGGCGATTTGCCGCCGTCATTTTTTAACCGCTCTACCCGCCCTTAAATATCCCCTAAATCGCCCAGGGAACGCGCCATTTAATCGCCCTTAATTGCCTAATATGAAAATTACAAATAATACTTATTTTCTGATTCATTATCCACTCACATAAAGTTATCACTGCACTAGGTAGTCACCACCAAACTATAGGAGGAATCAATGGTGAAATTGGCATTGCACACCAAAACTTACC
This sequence comes from Topomyia yanbarensis, assembly GCF_030247195.1. Classification (NCBI taxonomy): domain Eukaryota; kingdom Metazoa; phylum Arthropoda; class Insecta; order Diptera; family Culicidae; genus Topomyia; species Topomyia yanbarensis. Next base: position 36,371,322 of record NC_080671.1, on the reverse strand, counting down.
ACAATCTGACTATTATTAAGAGTTTAGGTCAGAGATCTTGTTCCACTATATTTACACACGATTCCACAATTTCCCACATTCGTTGGCTAAATGAAGTGCACTAGACAAACAAAATACAAGCGAGAACACGCCAATTGTTTAAAAAAAACAATTTCAATCTTAAGCCAAACATGAACCGCCATGTTTGAAAAACGCAAAACAACCAAGTCCTTTTCAGCCGCCAGAAAATTTGTCTAAGTGTTGAAATTGCCTTTAAATCGCATTTGTTCCTAGGGGCAATTAGCACAGGCGAGTTGAGTTCAACGTCAAACTGTTTAAATCGCCTGACCATGTTCGTCCGCATTTTTTTGACAGGGTACCGATAAACATCGATTTTGTAGGGGAGCCCGGGGCTAGTTGGCGGTTGGGGTAAATTGGCGGAATCCCATTTTCTCCGTTTCTATTAGACATAAAGTGCTGCCTCTCGTTGTGTACTTCAAGTAATATGAAACACATTATCCAATTATCTTTGTAAATTTTCTTAATTTTTATCATTTTGTGTTATTTATGGTCATTTTCTATCTATTCCCCGAATGATTATATTTTTCGATAGTACGTGAAAAGAGTTGGTTGTTTATTACGGGCTTTAACCTACTTGGTCATTCGTCCGAAAAGATAAAAGCCCATACATATTATATAACATTTCATTGTGAATTTCATTGGCGATACATATTCTAAAAGCTGATTGATATTTGGATTTTGGAGGACTGCAGAGCGGACGAGGGGAATAGTCCGTGGGGGTACCTACAATTTCTCGAGCAGCTCTGTATCTCTCAAGAACGAGATAATTATCTCCTCACTTGACGGATCGTTGGCCAGAATGTCCCGGATTGAAGACGGTAGTTGATGAGGGTTTCGAAGGTTTTGAAATTCTAGGCAATCCACCAGAAGATGTTCCACGGTGAGTCTGGTTTGGCATGCCTGACAGACGAGAGGGTCAGTTCGAGTGATTGTATGTGCGTGAGTTATTTTGGTGTGTCCCACTCGTAGGCGGGAGAGAGCTCTTTGTTCTGTCCTCCCTTGTTTTTTTGGAGGTGGCCGGTTTGGTCAGCAAACTTCGAGCCTGTCTCCCACGAGCTGCCAATGAGTCGGCTTCCTCATCTGTGCTGATCCCGCAATGACCGGGTACCCAGCATATCGTAGTCAACGGATCGCAGATGTTCTCTATGGCCTGTATGTAAGGGTGGCGTGACGTTCCCGTTTCCAGAGCGGATATGACCGACATAGAGTCCGTCAGAATGATAGTCGGTATTCCCTCTGGTCTCCTTGCAATTGCGAGACTGCAGCAGCTTCTGCCGAGAAAACAGAGCAGCTTGTGGGGAGGCGGAAGGCCAGACCAGTTCCTATTCCGCAAACCCCCACTCCAACTTCTTCTTGCAGCTTAGAAGCGTCAGTGTAGATTCGGACGTGGTTCGGGAATCGTTGGTTCATCAGCTCTAGGAATTTGGCCTGAGCGACCTCAGGGGAGGGCCTGCTCCCAGTGACCTGGATAGGTTTGTCTTGGTGTTCGGACTTCTCGTGTACCAGGGACGGTCCCAGGTCCCGTGGAGGCGAGCTATTTCTGGGAGGTCTGTGCCGGTGTATTCCAGGAATATATTTTGAACCGTTTTCAGGAGGATACGAGAGCCACCAGAGGTCCTTTCGAGAAATCCCAGAGCGCGCCTTAGTATGACGTTAGCGGCCGCCCACCGAAAGGAGGGAATGCCAGGAATGCCAGGATTCTTATAAGCCCGTCTAAGTTGTGGCTGGTTATTTCAATACCGTAGAATATTTTGCTGTTGATGAGCGCACTGCTGACGTTTAGAGCAGTTCTCCTGTTCCCTGTCGGATGCCGGGCACTGATGGTTCGAATGAGGCGTTTCCTGCTTCCACAGTCCCGTTTGACGGTCCCGAAGTGCGATACGAAAGTTAAGCGGCAGTCCAACATGATACCGAGTATTTTTGGTTCTCTGCGGAAAGGGATAATTGTATTTCTGAGCTTGACCGGTCTATTAGTGGTTATGTGATAGGAATTGCGACAGTGTGATACTGAGCATTTGGCGGCGGCTATGTTGAACCCCACCGTTTCAGCCTATTTTCCGATGGCGTTTACTGCGACTTGGAGCTTTATCCGCACTCGAGCGGTCGATCCTCCCACTACAACGATTATGATGTCGTCGGCGTAGACGAAAACGGCGAGGACGGAACCCTGTGGGATACCGTTTTCTTCCACATACGTTCTGGATTGTGGGCTGCCAACTCCCACTCGGAAGACACGATTATTGAGGTAGTCCTTAATGTAGTTCCCAAGGTTTCCGGTAACTCCCCAATTAGCTCGTTGCTGGAGAACCCCCTCGAGGTAGACTGTGTTGTAGGCCTTGGCGATGTCCAATATTGCTATGTCGGCATCAGGTCATCCGTCAGAGCCTGCAGAGGATTTCCCCAAAGGATCCGTGGTGGGCTCCAGTCCCTCCACCCTTGCGAAATGCGAATTGGCGCTGGTCAAGATAGGAGTTTTCTTTGAGGTAGGTCATAAGCCGTTTGTTGACCAGCGTGAAAAGAGCTATCAGTGGCTGTATAGATATTGCACCTAACCACAAACAAAAGTAGTTTTTTAATCCTTTTTCATAAAATATGCGATTGTGGAAAGATGGCGGTTACGCACGCGGGGCAAGTTGGCAGAACTATTTACAGTGCAAAAATAGTCATCAAATTTCTTTATTTCTGGAATTCACTCCAAACCCGAGCAAACGAAAAGCCCATAATACACCCATGCTCATGGGGTTTGACATGGGTGTTTGAAATGGGTTCAACCCATGAAAACACCATCACCATGGTCCGGTAGATCCCATATAAAATACCATATGTTGGTGTATCTATGGGTTATCGAGACCACTTTATGGTGTCTTGATGGTTGTGAATTTTGGCACGGACCATGTTTAAGGTCTTTTCAAGGGGCTATGTGGTGTTTGAACCCATGAGTATTTGCTCGGGAAGCAAGACAGTCTTTTTCTCGTGTATCTCGTCAATGCAGGAATATGGAGTACGCTTCGCAGTCAAAATATCGGGGTACTGACACTGGAATATGACAGAAAGTGATAAATAATATACAGTTTGGTTGAAAAGAAAATAGGTACATTTCATAAAGGCCATTGATATAATTGAATTTTTATTTGATTGTTTATTCTCCGGCGTTCCGCCAACTTACCCCGGGGTTGGGGTAAGTTGGCGGCTTTTCCGCTACCACATTTCAGAAATTTTTTGTTATGAGCATTTCAATTTAAAATTGCGTTTAGAATTATATTCAAAAATAAAATTGTATTTTTGACTGCAAATAGTATGAATTATAAAACCTGTTTTAATCCACCTAGCGGTGCAATTGTGCCTTTCTCATTTCTCTAAACTATGGCACGGAGGCTTTTTATGTTCAACATAATTGTGGAAATGTCCATTACATTCTTAGTACACTTTGCACTTATATACAATGGCATGCCAGCCACGAACTTGATGAGCTACGTGTCGACGGTGAAACACTTGAAACAAAAAAATATCATACTCCATTAGCCTAATCAGCATTAGATCAGTTATCTGCTTGCTAACTAATTTTGTCATGCGGGGGTGGGTATGTGAGGAGGGCGAAAGTCCCATGAACGAACGACTCCCCAGCTTAAATTGGTATGCTTTGTGATATAGTGGTGGTTTAAAGATGATGAGGTTGAAAGGGAGGGGTATGAGGGCTGGATGGGGTGGTGGTCTGAGGGGTAATTTAAAGAGATTTTTAAAGGAGGGGAGTGAACAATAGAGGGGGGTGTAACCCCTCTCCGTAAACCATCAACTACGCCCCTGTTAAAATCCAGAAACCTTATGCGAGTCGAAAAAAAAATTGGCCGGGATTATGTTGACGTTTTTCAGAGTGATTGCATAACCTTTCTATATGAGAAAGGCAAAAATGTGCCAAAATCCAAAAAAGTGAACCGTCGTCAAAATTTTTTTCCAGTTTGCATCAAATCTCGACGTTTCATGCACCTTGAACACATTTAGCATCAAAAATAAAAATTATATTTTTAATTTTTCCTATAGTTTATATGAGAAATTTCTGTGTGGCCGCACTCTGAAACCCGTAATTCCGGAACCAGAATTCCGATCGATCCAAAATTCAATAGCAGCCGATGGGAAGGTTGCACCTTTCATTTGAGACTAAGTTTGGGCAAATCGGTCCAGCCATCTCTGAGAAAAATGAGTGACATTATTTGACACATACGCACATACATACACACATACACAGTCGAATGGGATATGACACTCGGCCCTCCGGGCCGGGATTAGGTTGACGTTTTTCAGAGTGATTGCATAACCTTTCTATATGAGAAAGGCAAAATTTTTTTCGAGATAACATAAAATCTCGACGTTTTACGAATTCGATTTGTGAAACTTCATGAGGTCCCCCCTTTGAAAAAAAAAATTGAGTTCCGGCTTATATGGGAATTTCATATGTGACCGGACGATTTAATCTATATTTCCGGACCCATATAAGCGATCCGAACGAAATTTTATTGACATCTAGGGGGATATTATAGCTATCATTTGGGACTAAGTTTGTGAAAATCGGCCCAACCATTTTCGGGAAACTGATGTGAGTTCGTAAATTTTGAAAGATGGCCGCTTTTCCCGGGCACTTCCGGAACCGTCTATGGTGGTCAATGTAGTCAACGAAAGTTTGGTTGGCCGTCGGTGACCTAGAACAGCAAATTTAAGTTGTTTGAGAGACATTTTAGCGAAATTTTTACCTTTTTTGCTTTCATCGGAGTATCGGTTTGAATCACAATTTGCTATGTGATCGCACGCCACAACCTGTAACTCCGGAACCGGAAGTCGGATCGGGATGAAATTAAATAGCCATTTACGGGGACGCAATACCTTTCATTTGAGGCCAAGCTTAGTCGAATCGGTCTAGCCATCTCCGAGAAACCGATGTGACTGTTATTCTGAATTTAGATACTTCCGCCGGGGCTTCCGGAACCGATGATGGTGGCCAATGTGGCCAAATAGACTTTGAATGGATGTTAGTGACCTAATACTACAAATCGAAGCAGTTGTGGTCATATTTTGGAAAAAAAAATCACCTTTATACATTCATTGCAGAATTTATTAAATTCGACATTTTCTGCGTGTTCGTACTCATCACCCTGTAATTCCGGAACCGGAAGTCGGATCCATTAGAAATTCAATAGCAGCCTATGGGAACGTTGCACCTTTCATTTGAGACTAAGTTTGTCAAAATCGGTTCAGCCATCTCTGAGAAAAACGAGTGACATTTTTGGTCACATACACACACATATACGCACATACACACACATACATACATACACACATACATACACACACAGACATTTACCGAACTCGACGAACTGAATCGAATGGTATATGTCACTCGGCCCTCCGGGCCTCCGTTAAAAAGTCGGTTTTCAGAGCAATTGCAATACCTTTCTATTGAGAAAGGCAACAATATGTCAAAAGTTGTTGTTAAGAAAACTTTTTTATTGAAAGCTTCTCCATGATCCAAATTCACTGAAAAAGTTTCTTTTACGTCTTTAAAATGATAAATATTAGATTTTTGACATTTTTTTTAATTTAATAATTTATTTGAAACGGCTCAATGCGTTAGCACAACTGAGCCGTGGATCTTTTAAGTTTTTACAATATAAGTAAAAATAAAAAGAATTAAGAATGTTTGTCTGCCAGATCTTGTTGACGCAGATTGCTGCTGCGTGTTGAGATCCTTTTCCTTGGCGGTGAAGCCGCTTGGGGGTCATTCAGTCTGCCTTATCTCGCGTTATCGTTCCCGTCCATGTCACCATCGGTACTGCTTTCTTGCTGTTCATGATCTGATGTTCTTATTTGTTTCTTGTTCTTACGGTTCGCTGTTGTAAATCCGTCTTCATCGGAATTTGCTTCTTTATTGGCGATGCTAGTTGTTGGTTTGGGAGCGGTTGTCGTGGTCGTTGTACCTGTATTATTGGTTAATTGGATCGTTGATTTTGGTTTAACTGTAAGCTTCGGTGGCTGCTTGTTAGAGTTGGCTGTAGTAGATGAGTTTTGACTAGTTGCTTCGGCGCATGTTTTCCGAAGTGGGCTGTATGGTTACAGAATTGGCATGTTGGGGTCTGCCCGGGATATGTGATTAGCGTTGTTTGCTTATAGGTCACGCCATCCTTCGGTGATTTGCATTCGATAGTCATGTAAGAAGGTATTGGTTTAGTCACTCGCATTCTCACAATACGAACGCCGTTGGGAATGCCGGTGAAAAAATTTCTCCAGGTGTCATTCGTAATAGATTCTACTTCTCCATATTGCGACATGATTCGTTTAATGTAATCTTGCTTAGTGCGCGGGGCCAAATCATGGATACGCACGTCCACCATGTCGTTTTCCATATGCACGGGGATCTTGATTCTGGTGTTATTAAATTCGACCTCGTGTTGCATGTTGTTCTTTGCAATGAAGTTTTCGGCCTGTGCTAAGCTTCTAAATGTGATCGAAACACAGTTTTTTACGTGATGTAGCTGAATGTACGTAACTTCAGCGAGATTAAGCTCCATTCTCACTTTAACTAATTGTTCCACTACCTGAACTGTGGGCAGGCCCGTAGCCAGGAGTTTATTTCGGGAGGGGCTTAAAAAATTATTGTATAAAGCTTTTTTATTTCGATTATACATGTTTTAACCTTATGGTTATTCGCCTCTTTTTGGGTTAGAAAATTTCTTTAGAAAAATTTCTAACCCTACATGTGCGGGATTGATGAACGAACCGTGATGAGCTGCGTAAAAGGTAATCAATTTACCAACTACGCTTTACCCGCCCCTGCATAAAGCTTTTAGTTCTAATTACTTCATATTGTCACTAGAAACTAAACGAAATTTTGAAAAGTTCTTAATGAAAACAAAGCCAAATCTAAGACAATCCATGTTCTTTGTCACAAGAAAGGCTATAGTACATCAACGAATTATTGATGTTTAATTTGATTTTTATTATTTATTTTTATTTACAAGTTACAATTTACTCTCGTTGCAACAATGGATATTCTAGAGTTCTCAGTATTTATGCGCTAACCGAATATGACAATCCTTGACGGTGCTGGAAAACGCAAGGTGTTCTAAGCTACACGTTTAAAAGGTGTAGATGACGCTAAATCGAAATGAGTAGAAAAATATCCATAAAATGTTCGATCGAAGAGAATGTCGAAATTTGCACAAAATCTTCTGATTTAGCAAACGAATTGTAGATGGTTCAACTTCTATTTTCTTGATCTGGCGTCCTGTAACTATTACCAGTTCTAATGCATCATGCTAACATAATTTTTTGGCATACCCCAGTTAGGAAGGAGGATCTTTGGTGATCAATAGGATCAAAATATATGGGTCATTCCACGTCTGATTTACAATCAAAATTTGAATTCCTTCCAATTATTTTTCTTGCATTCATTAGTTAAAGTAATTGACACGTATTTTTTATTTTGGCTGAATATGATTTTTTTTCAAGTTATTAGTTTTTGAACTTTTGAAGTTTATAACATTGAACATTTTTCAATCACTTATAACTCGGAAACTAGGGGCAGATCACTTGTGATGCATTTTTAAAAATCAGCGAAATTAAATGCATTTATTTCCATCAAAATAGAAATTCCTAATGTATTTTTCGTCGCGTGCAATGTTTTTGCGTTGCGTGCAATGTTGTTTGCGTTGCGTGTAAGACGTCAAAACCCTACAGAAAAACTAGCCCTACATTTAACAAAACGTCGGACAAAGTGGATCGCGTAGTACGTTTGTTAAACAAACTTTTCTGCGAGGGAGTGCAAAGCTGATGCAAAAATGGAAATTAAATGCATTTTTTCTAATTTGATGCAAATTTGTTATACATTCTTCGAGTGATCTGCCCCTAGCTCGGAAACGATTCGATATATGGAAAAAAATATTAAATAAAAAAGTTGTGTACTCAATGAGCTCACTGAAAAAAAATAGCAATTTCTTTTTGTTATATAACTTATGAAATTTGCAATTGTTTGAAACAAATTGAATTTTTTAAAGTTGGACCAATTTTTTACTTATTATTTTCTTTAAATATTAAAAATCATGTTAAAATAATTGTGCAAAAATTTGGGAGTGGATATCAAAATACTTTGCGAGATATTACAATTATAAACTTAAAACAAGGCAATTTTACACCAAACGCCTAGTGATAGGCCTATTGTAATTGAAATATCTCGTAAAATACTTCGAATTTCGTTCTGAAATTTGTACACAATCTTCTCGATATAATTATAAATTATTTGAAAAAGCTAAAAAGATTTTTTTGGCTCCACCCTGAAAAAAAATTTGTTACTAATATTTGCATAATACATAAATTATTTAACAAAAACAAATATTACAAAAAAAATCCGCCGAGATCTTCCGAAAACGCAGCTTTTATTATTTAATGCTTTTTTCCAGAAATCTAATAGTTTCTCAGTTATGAGGGAATGAAAAATGTCCAATTCTATTAAATTTATAAAACTTTAAAAAATCACTATATTATTAAAAGTCGATATTTGTATGTATGTGATTTATGGACTCCCAAACGGCTTAACCAATTGCCGTAAAAATTTATGTATAGTAGGAATTTGTTATGGAGCGTGTTTGTGTGCTATTGGTGGGGATTATCTGCCTACAAGAAGGCGCTTCGGAACAAATTATGGTTTCCTCCTATTTCGTTGAAAGTCGCATCAACGTGCGATGGGTATTAGCTAGTACTTTATAAAGTTCAAAAACTCATAACTTGAAAAAAAAAATCAAATTCAGCCAAAGTAAAAAAATCGTGTCTATAATTTTCAGCTAAAGAGTGCAAAAAAATTGAAGGGAACTAAAATTATAGTTGTAAATCGTGGAATGACTCGCATTCTGCAAATTTAAGACTTTTTTGGGGGTATTCTCATGTTAAAAGCAAATATTTTCTAAAGTCCCCCGAAATCAAATTTATTTTGATTACATAACTATATTAAGAAGATTATGTGAAAAATTCAGAATGGAACTCGAAGTGTTACGAGACATTTCAGTTATAACAGGCCTTTCGCTGGGCGTTTAGTGTAAAATTGCCATGTTTTATGTTTATAATTGTAATATCTCGCAAAGAATTCCACTGCCAAATTTTTACACAATCTTTTTAACACGATTTTAATACTTAAAGAAAATAATAAATAAAAAATTTGGTCCAGCCTTAAAAAAATTCAATTTGTTTCAAGTAATTGCAAATTTCATAAGTTATATAACAAAAAAAATTGTGATTTTTTTTTTGGTAAGCTTATTTGAAAACGCAACTTTTTTATTTAATATTTTTTTCCATATATCGAGTCGTTTCCGAGTTATCAGTGATTGAAAAATGTTCAATTTTATAGACTTCAAAAGTTCAAAAGCGAATAACTTGAAAAAATATAATATTTAGCCAAACCAAAAAATACGTGTCAATTATTTTTAGCTAAAGAATGTAAGAAAACAGTTTGGAAGATGCTTGACGTTTATATTAAGCGCACATTGCTCTAATCTATTATATCTAGCATAAAATGAGTATTGTTAGATACCATTACTAGCGATAAATGTTAATTTTGGGACAGTTTTTGTACTCAGTTTTCTATGAAACTTCTATTTTTTTATTATACAATTCGTTTACTTGAGTCGGTTCAATGCATTAGCTAAATGAAGCCTTGAGTCTTTAATATATTTCCACGATGTAAACAATGAAAATGATAAAACGCTAATGGTTGTCCAACAGATCTCGTGCGATTGACCTGTTTACTGATTGAGAAATATTTTTCATAACCAACCGCGTCTTGGTGGTCGTTCATATCTATCTTGTACACTTCCGTATTATTATCGTGGTAACTGCCATGGACATGGCAGTTCGCGAATATCTGATTTCATTTTTGTTTTGTCCCCTTACGGGCCACAAGTGTCGACTTCCTCAATGATGATGCTGACTGTTAATTTTGAGATACTAGAGGCAGTTTTTGCCGTCAATATTATATGAACAGCAGCCACAAATTTGGCAATTGTTTGTTTTTCAGGTAATCGTATTGGAGACTATGGATGTGCAAAGATGTAACGTGTATGATTATATTATCGCATTGTGTTTTGTGCGTGCAGGGTCAGCTAGGACGAAATCCTAGCTGACCCTACCCGTCTAATTCCTAGATGTGTCCTTTATAATAAATTACATTTTTTCCAAATGTGACAGGAATCTTTTAATGGCCACGGTTCAAAGAAGTTAAGCTTGTTTATTGGGGCTTTAACCTCCTGGTCGCTCGCCCGCGGTTCAAGTAAGAGGTATCAGATCTTGTAGCCGAACATTGATTTTCTCATCATCCATATATATGAGAATAAACCACGTGTTACAAGTTGCAAAATGACTGGTTTCGCCTAGGTTAATTTGTTGAGTAACATAAGTACTGAATGCCTGACAAGGTAGAACTCGTTAAAGGCGATGTTCGTAAGCATAACCTCTATTTTCACCTTCAGCAAATATTTCCCATCATGAAATTCGGTTATGCAAAAATTCCAGAAGTCAATAGCCTCCACGTTTGGCTGGAGCACCACTTCTTGCTTTTACGATTCAATCATCCGACGGATTACCCCAGCATGAATTAAAGTCATCAGTTTGTCTTCACATCTCGCCCTGAGCAGGAGCAAAAAATCGTCCCGCGCAAGTGAAACGGTCAATCAAATCAATCGGTGCCTATCACACAAGCAGTCCATATAACAATAGCCTATACCTACTGTGCGATTTAGTGATGAGTGACGGTGCCCAGCAAAAAGCAACCCAGATACGGCCGAACTGTGTTACTGTTGATTTTTCGAAATGCCCCGTAAGACCAGCCATTCGGGAAGTGGAACAGTTATTAAAAGTGCAGATGAAACTCAATCTGGCTGAAGTGAAAACCCTACAAATGCATCATATTAAACATTGCGTGCTGATTTCGTTCAATAACATTAACCAAGCTGAGTCATTCGCCTCGCGAAACAACATGCAGCACACCGCCGAATGCGGCAATGTTAAATATAGCATTCCCGTATACATCGAGAACGGCGCTGTAGAAGTTCGTGTCCATGATTTGGCTACGCGTACCCCTGACGGCGCGATTAAAAAATGCTTGCAAAAATACGGAGAAGTAGACTCCGTTACACATGAGACTTGGAAGAATTTTTTCCCGGGTATCCCTAACGGTGTTCGTGTGGTGAGAATGCGTGTGACCAAGCCAATTCCCTCATACATAACCGTCACAGCGTTAGGAAGTGACGATGTTCTCATTCATCAAACATCGCTAGTCACGTACCCAGGGCAAATTCCTACGTGCCAGTTCTGCACGAAGAAGCTGCACCTCGGAAAACCTTGCGTAGAAACTGTTAAGGAAAACTTAACCAATCCAACTGAAATCAGCCCAGAACCATCTTACGCTAAACCACTAACAGCTGCAAAACCAACAACCAGCAACAACAACAACGAAACGAATGCCGATAACGAACATAATAAAACGACCCTTAATAGTAAAACGCAAACTGGAACATCCGACTGCGAGCAGCAGGAAAGTAGTACGGATGAGGACATGGACGTGAACGATAACGCGAAAGAAGACAAACGAAATAAACCTCAACTTGCAGTGGACAACATTGGCAATATTTCGCCACCTAGAAAAAGGATCTCAACACGCAGCAGAAAGCTGCGCCTGAACGAGACCAAAAATTTAATGTAGCTGTTTTTTTTTATTCATTGTAAAAAAACAAACAATCGGCCTCGTCGAGCTACCGCATTTGGGCCTAAATAAATTTATCAATTATAAAAAAAAAAGAATTAAAGTAACAGTTTCTTTTGTTCTTCCGACGAGTCACACAATATGAAAGGAAGTGTGTTATCAGACTCGGCATACTGAGTAGATATCGTGACCGATGTCTTCGGTGGCTCGAAATAGCAATCTTCCTCACCATTCTCCCATTAATTTGTTGAAACCAAACAAGATACAATTTTTTTACGAGTTACCGAAAAACATATTGCTTCTTAAATTTATTTTTGAAAAGTTTCGGGGGGGGCTTTAGCCCCCTAGCCCCCCCTCTGGCTACGTGCCTGACTGTGGGTCTAACACGAGTTTTATTAAAGTTGATCGAAATCGAGTTATCCCGTAGCACGGGCACTTTTGTTTCATTTGGCGAACTCATTTCACTCCGCAGCCGGGGGCAACGATACAATTTGTATGTGCACTGAAATAGAACAATAGATAGCTTGATTCATTAGTGCTTATAGCCTGCTATAGCGTAGCGATTTTTTTTTGCTTCTGCTTTGTGCGATGTCAGAAGATAGACTGGGATTTTTGACATAGGGTGATGAGCCTATTTTCACCATACTAAGCAAGGTGCCTCACTAATTCGGTAATTTCTTGCCTTACAATCAATGGAATGCGTAAAAATTGACATGAACCGCTTTGCTTCGTTGTTAAGAACCAATATAATAACACAAATGCGTTGAAAACAGTAAAATTCTCGTGTTTGAGCACAATGAAAACTTGAATCGAGTGCCCCTATTGTTGCGCTACCATTTGACTTAATGCGTTGAACAAAGATGGCAGACACTGCTCTAACCAACGGCTTCAAATGGGTAGGGTGATAATAGAAACATGGTGCAAATAGGCTCATCACCCTATTATGATGGGGTAACGCGATTAACTTTTAAAAAAGGCATAATTACACGAATTAATTGTTTTTGTTGGAGCAAAGTTCCAAATATCTCTAAAACTATCGCAGAAGATTTTTGTTTTGTTGTATAAAATATAGTAACCGACCAAAAAATTTTGGAAATTAATGCACGTAGAAACGTCTAACTTTTGGAAAATTGCTCTTGCATCAAAATATAGCAATTGCCAGAAAAAACATGGAAATTCATAAACCGAACACAACTGTAAAGTTTCGTTCGAATCGACGATGGTAATATTTTGCGGTCGGCCGGTTTTTCATGGAATCCCTCATCAGGCTTAAGGACTTGACTTGACAAAGAAGTTTCGGTTGAAAATCATGGAGAATTACGAGCCTTGCAGATCCCCAGACGTTTTACTCCGACGAATATTTGTTCTTTCACCAACCATTTATTTATTTCCGATAGTTGGAAACTTGTACAAAACATAGAAAATCCCAATTTCCAAAAGACTGTTTGACTATCGCTCATGTCATGTAAATTCCAGCAGCCAATCTCACACTGTAAATTCGTGTAATCAATTGACCCTAGGTGTTTGAAAGCAACGGGCGGAGCATCCAGTCAGAGACTTTATATGAAAACCAGTGTGGCAGAATTGAAATTTGGCCATTATTGTCGCCTTCGATTTGGTGGTATATCATTCTCCAGACTGAAGCACATTGTAGACCAATAAAAAATCGATTTTTTAAAGCATTTTAAAGCTAAGACTCCAAACTAACGGCAGCACAAGTAGCAATCCCGAATAACACATTTAATAAAAAATGTTAGTAAGAAATCTATAACATTAGGGTTACTGCTCCCTAATTCATCTTAGCTCCTCTATTCATCTCACCTATTTGAACACGTTAGTTAGAGCAGTATCTGCTATCTCTATTCAACGCATTAGCTTAAATGGTAGGATGAATAAGGGTATGTTGTACTCGACTTTTCGCTTCGCTCAAACGGGAGCATTTTACATTTTACAGGCAAAATTTTTAACTGTACTTCTTCTTAGGTACGTAGCAAAAATGATGATTAAAGCGCAATCCAGTCACTATAAGTCGAGTTATCAATTAAATAATGTGACATACTGACTAATGAAATGAATAAGGGCACGTCTACCCTACCTGCCGCACATTGACACACGTTCGGTAGGACACATGTACCATTCCGACATTTTGGATCACACTGGGGCACGCAGCGATCGTCATTTCCTGCATCTAGTACATATCCTTCGTAACAATGACACTGATTCTCCACACACCATCCAAACTGACAAAGCTTTTCACACTGCTCGACACAAATTCCGTACTCATTTTTCTCAAACCCATCATCGCACAGACAAGAATTTGGCGCCACACAACGACCATTGTGGCATGGCATATCACATATCGGTTCGCAGCTAGAATAAAATCATTATTAAAACCCTCAGGCAAGTTGATCACTATTTTATAATATTCACCGAAAATCATCTACTTTTTGATAACCGGAGTAACAACTGCAAGTTTCCGGTGCAGTACACTCTCCAAAAACACACTTGTGTTTGCAGGATGGCAAACAATCACCCTCGTAGTGATGATATCCCTCGCAGCAAACTTGTTTTTGACGATATTCATACTCTAACTGTAATTAATAAACACTTCCTATAAATAAGTTCAACCTCTTCTGCCAATTGAATATTAAACTCACAGAACACGTCAGCTTCTCGGTTGGCACCGATACCGGAAAACTATGTTCCGAAAACATGCAATAGTAGTTACACACGCCGTACTCCACTCCCTTCGTTTTGTTTTGCACTAGTTTGGGAATTCTGAAATTTTAGTAAATTACATAAAATTATTTTCCACTAACTGCATAATATTCCTAAATATTCAACTACTTTTCACTTTCGAAACAAAACTTCCCCAGCGCCCGGTATCCATTCATCATCAGCATCAGAAGTACAACCGTTACGATCCGCAGAACACTCCACATTACTACAAATGTTACATAACTCAACGACCACTTCAAACCCTGCTGCACTTTTCTGGATCGCGGAAAGCCGAAAAAGAAAATAGCTGAACCGTCTCGGGCGTCGGATGAAAACTGACTGATCTCATCATTCAGCTTCCCTATAGACCCAATTCCGGAGTCATCCGAAATTAGGAAACCACCGTAATAATCTTATCAGTGCATACTATTTCGAAACACTTCCCAAATCTATTCTCACATCCCGAATTGATGCGTTATGAATTAGTTAGTTCGGAACCGAACGGCGTAAAAACAATGCTAAGTGGTTAATCATTTTTATTAGCTTCTTCGAGATTGCGCTGAGAGAGAGGGGTTAAATTTCAAAAACAAACCTACATATGAGCTGCTTTTTGGTTTGCAATTAATCTCGTTACGGGGTGACGGAAAAATTGTTCCCTAATTGGAACATGACACATTACGCCATACTAGAACGATGAACTTAAGTATGGATCGATGCGGCGATGAGTGGTTGAAGCGGTTCTGGAATGATTATTTTAATCGAATTGAAGCATACATTTTCGGTTTTTTTTATTTCAATTTTATTCAGCGAACCCATTCATAGTTGTTTTCGTTCATATTTGGACAATACATAACTGGACAAAAATGGGAATTGATGAAAGGTTAAATCCGTTTGTTGAAGCTCTCCTTTTTGCCTAATTAATAGACTTATCCACAGAGAAATGTGAAGGAAATTGTGAAGCCTTGTGAAATTTGAGCCCCGGGATTTGTTTGAAATCGGCTTTCGCATAGTTTTAATCGTCTATCAAGACTAGGGTTACCAACCGTCCTTATTTTAAAGGACATGTCCTTATTTTTGGAGTTTTTTGGAAAGCGTCCTTATTTTACTTCAAATGTCCTTATTTTTAGTCTCAAACCTTGGCATATACAGGGCGGTACAACATGATGGTTTTTAACAGGGCATGTCATGTTATTGTTGTTTAGAATTGTTTGCCACCACAGTATGCTCACCATTTTCAAATTATTCAACTATATTTCGAAAATCAGCGATCTGTGAGAAATGTGTTTCGTGCACTCCGACTATAATATAGTCGATATAATCGGCCAACTGACTCCACTATTCGCCATACAACCAAAGAGTAAAAGTTACAGTTCTCGTTGTTGGATGATTAGCGAACAAATCGACCACATCCAGCACGCATTGAAGAAAACATAGCGGCGGTGACATTCCCATGCATTACTCAACTAATTGGCCAGATTCCACTTGAAATACTCGAATCCGTTATCAAAAATTGGACCAGTCGAATGGATTACCTCAAGCGCCAACATGGTCAACATTTAAAAGAAATTGTTTTCAAACAATAAATGGTAAAAAATGTTCTTTCGATTGACAAATAAACATTTCGCGATTTACTCCAGTTTTCAAATTTTTGCGAGATAAAAAAAAACGTCATGCTGAATCACCCTGTAATTAATTATTCAGATCAACTTTATTCCAAGAGAATCAATTTCAATTGTCAATTTCAAATACTTCCAGCGATTGTTTTTGTTAATTCATACTCTCTGCTATTCATTCCAACCAAAAGTTCTTTTACTCAAAAGTAACCAAAATTTGTTGGATAGCTCGATATGAGGTTTGGCCAAAGGCGTTATCTTCGTTAAATATTGGCACTACACCATTCCAATTTGTCTCGATCAAGATTCAACGTCCCAGTTCAACTGCTGGAAAATACGCCAGAATCCTGACTTTTTCAGAATTCTGGATCAAGTGACCACTGCTTCAGGCTCCAATTCCGAATAGATTTGGCAGGGATGTCCTTAATTTGCTCTCAGTTCATTTGGTAACTCTAATCAAGACACATCCATCGAGATTTGTATAGCTTCTGGCACCGCACGAGTTCTGGTTACTGTTTGCTGTTTAATGCTGCAGTTGGGTTGCTTACTTACCCGGTGACATTTGTAGTAGCCTTCTGGGAGACGGATTTGCCTTACTTTTTATTCAGTTTTGTAGGATCAGACCAAATTTTCTGAATGGTCTTCAACCGCAGTTGACGATAAAAGGTTTCACTCTGATACATTTTGTAAACAGTTGCAAGAGTTTCCTTGTACGTTTTAATCATTTTAGCCGCAGTACTTTTAGCGTAATAATATTGTAGGGTTTTGACTAAATATACTTTTGCGTGTAACGAACACATTCTCCCAGTAAAGTTCAGCCGGAACTGAACTGGAATTCTGGCTGGTTCCAGTTCGTATTCCGGCTCCAGTGACACAACCGATTCTAGCTAGAATCGGTTGTGTCACTGAAGCCGGAATGCGAACTGGAACCAGTCGGAATTCCAGTTCATTTCCGGCTGAGCTTAACTGGGCTGAAGAGAGCTATCTATGGATGCGAGAGAGAGAGAGAATGAGCAGAATGTACAACTCGCCATGGAAAGCGAGCAGTGAAAAGTAGGATGCCGAACGCGACAGTCGCAACGCAATTTACTTGGGCATAGATTTTAACGAACAATAATAAACGGTGAAATATAAAAATATAAGTGGTGTTTAATTTCCGGTAACAAAGGAGCCTACAATCTGGCGACGAGGAGTGAAATGGTAAGCAGTGGAATTGAGTGGCATTTTTTTATTGTGAAATCAAAGAAAAAAAAATATAATGGAAGATGGTGGCGGCAAGAAATGGAAAATAGAGTGACTGAATATAGTGGAGAAATGAAGAAACAGATCGTGTGCGAAACGCGGTGAGGTTTAATAATGCTGATTTGATTAAGCTTGTGATCACGATAAGTTTTTGTATCGATTCGTTTGGAAATTACAATAGATTAAAGGCCAAAATTAGTGAGGCCGTTCACGGCGAAGAAAAACAAACATGAATGTGCTGGTGACGGGAGCAGAAATGACGCCAAACATATACATCTAAGCTGAACTTTACTGTTGTATAACAATACTGTTGCAGCTTCAGGTACGTGCTTGATTATATATTTGTTATCCATTGTATGCATAGCAACAAGTTAGGATTTATATGGATTCACAGACAACAAAAAATGCGTTACGGAATAGTAAACCTTTGAAACTGAATCAATATTTAGAAAAAACGAATTGTGCCGTTTAAATAGGTGAATCAATAACGTCCATGGAATGATCGAGCCAGTAGCGTTCATGTTTTTTTTGTGAACCAGTAGCGTTCATGGTATGTGTGAACCAGTAGCGCTCACGATTTATATGGATTAGTTGCGTACATGACCAATGAGAGCAGTTTAGCTCATGAAATGGGTGAACCAGTAGCGTTCATGGTATGTGTGTAGCGTTCATGATTTATATCGATTAGTTGCGTACCAGTGAGACCAGTTTCGCTCATGGTTTGTGTGAACCAGTAGCGTTCTTAAAGTATTGAACCAGTAGCGTTCATGTTATATATTTGAGATCCAGTAGCGTTCTTGAAGCATCGAACCAGTAGCGTTCATGATACATATTTGAGAACCAGTAGCGTTTATGGTATATTAGTTGCGTTCATGAACAGGATATTCAATCTCGATCATGGCATGTGTGGATACAGGTAGCGTTCATGAATTGGGGAACCAGTAGCGTTCAAACTGTATGAAAACCAGTAGCATTTATGAGATTATGGAACAGTAGCGTTCATGATATGCAAGACCAGTACAGTTCACGGTATATGTAAACCAGTAATGATCAAGAAATTTGTAAATCTGTAGTTAGTGATATTTAAGAGCATTTAGGATAAAGTGATCGATTGGGAAAATGCGGAATAAGTCAAAGAACCAGAAGCGTTCACCAAAGCTCTGCAAGACATGTTGGAATGAAAAAAAAAGGTTTTGAGCATTGAAGCGACTGAATGTGCATTTTGAAACAGGAAAATCAAATATTGATTGACATTTTTATTTATTTGGGAAGATTGGACTAATAATGCTGCCGTCATTTTCCATTTATTTTGTTTTATTCTTTTAATCAATAAAAAAAATGAATGCGCATATTAAAAAAACACATAAAAAAAATAATTAAAATAAAAAAAAAATTGCAGATGGACGAGTCGCGACCAATTCCACCTTTCAAATGCGAGGCGATTGAGAAGCATAGGCTTTCGCGAGAATGGGAGGTGTGGAAAGGTTCCCTAGAATGTTATTTTGAGGCGTACGGAGTCGAAGATCAGCGAATGAAGAAAGCAAAGTTATTGCACCTCGGAGGAATAGATCTCCAACGCATTTTTAAAAGTTTACCTGATCACAATAAAGTACCAATGGTAACGCTAGAGCCCAAAGTTTACAATTTGGCGATTGAATTGTTAGATGGGTACTTCCAAAGCGGTAGACAAGATATAATCGAGAGAAGAAATTTGAGGAAACTCAAGCAAGAGCAAGGTGAAAAGTTTTCCCATTTTATGATGCGTCTACGTCAACAAGCAATAAATTGTGGATTCGAAAAGCACTCGGTAGAAGTCAGCGAGATTTTGAAGGAGATTTATCTCATCGATGTTGTGGTTGAAAATTGCTATTCAGATGCACTGAAAAAAAGTATTTTGAAACGAGACAGATCATTGAGAGAGATTGAAGAGCTTGCCGGTACAATCGAGGCTACAGAACAACAGTTAAAAGATTTAAAGGATACTACCGATTCTGTGCGCGACAAAGCAGTCTACGATGTGAGATATACCAGGAGAAGCCAGGCGGCAAACCCTGTTCCTGTGTACAATCCGTACAGATTTGACCAAAGACGACCAGCTCTTAGCAAAACTGGAAAGGATTTTCGCCCGAACACTTGTTTTTCTTGTGGTAAGGACGGGCACATTGCAAGGTCGATGGATTGTCCGGCAAGAGGTCGCACATGTCGTAGGTGCCAACAGCTGGGACATTTTGAAGCAGTGTGTCTAAAACAAGGTTCTAAACGTAGAGGGACAATGCCCGTAGCGTCAAATTTGAAAAGAGCATACAATGTCGAACCACCAAAAGTAGAACAAATTAATAGTGTTCCCGAGAGGAACGTTTCAGTAGAAGACAAGGTATATTATGCGTTTTATGGAGGAAACGATATTAATGTACTGCCCACTATGATTGGCGGCATTAGAGTAAGTATGCTGGTTGACTCAGGCGCGGATGCTAATCTCATTACAGTGAAAACATGGGAAGTTTTGAAGCATGAGAAAGTAAACATCATTAGCTCAACTAAAGGTTCAGCCAAAATCCTGAAAGGATATGGAAGCGACAAAGCTTTGAAAATTGTTGGAACTTTTCAAGCGGAAATTGCCATCGGAAAGAGACAAGTGATTGCAGAATTTTTTGTAGTCGACGGTGGACAGAAAGACCTGTTGGGATACTTCACTGCAAAACAGCTTGGTGTATTGAAGATCGGTATAGAAGTTAATAAAGTTGTTGACAAATCACTTGCTGCATTTAATAAGATATCAGGTGTACAGGCACGCATTCATATGAATCCAGAATATAAACCAGTTTTTCAACCACTGCGCCGAGTGCCTATTCCAATGGAAGATGCAGTTAATAGGAAACTCGAACAACTACTGTTACGAGATAGCATTGAAGTAAAACAAGGACCAACTACGTGGGTGTCACCACTAGTTGTTGTTGGGAAAGCATCCGGAGAACCTAGACTTTGTTTAGATTTGAGACGTGTCAATGAGGCTGTGGTACGAGAGCGTTTCCCAATGCCCGTTGTAGAGGAATACATAGCTCGACTGGGCAAAGGAAAGATTTGGAGCAAATTAGATATCCGCGAAGCATTTCATCAGGTCGAGTTAGCACCGGAATCGAGAGATATTACGACGTTCATAACAAGTCGTGGTCTTTTTCGTTTCAAACGACTGCCATTTGGGTTAGTGACGGCTCCTGAGATCTTCCAGCGGATAATGGAAGAATTACTATCAGGATGCGAGGGAACTTTTTATTATTTAGATGATATTATCGTGGAGGGTGAAACGAAGGATATTCATGATGAAAATCTGAAAAAGGTAAAATAAAGCGTTTATTTTATAGTTCATGTCATGCATACTGATATCTTAGAGAGAAAAAAAATTTCACTTGATGTGGTATATTATGTGTTATTGTTATTGTAGGTCTTAAAAATTCTGAAAAATAGAGGTGTGAAATTGAATACTGAAAAATGCTTGATAGGTGTGAAGGAGCTGGAGTTTTTAGGCCATCAAATTTCAGAGCAAGGGATTAGTCCGTCTCGCGCGAAAGTTGACGCTCTCTTGTCATTTCGGTCACCGACGACGGAATCAGAAGTAAGAAGCTTCATGGGACTAGCGAATTACATGAATAAGTTCATTCCCAATCTGGCAACGATTTCAGAACCATTAAGAGAATTGACAAAAAAGGACACAAAATTCGTGTGGGGCCAAGTACAAATAGATGCTTTTGAATTAATTAAGAATTCAATGGCAGCAGTGACTCAGTTGGGGTTTTTCGATGCCAAGGATCAAACTAGTGTCATGGCAGATGCAAGTCCTGTCGGTTTGGGGGCTGTGCTGTTACAAACAAATCAACATGGAGATTCACGTGTGATATGTTTTTCATCCAAATCATTAACAGAAACGGAGTCCCGGTATTGTCAGACCGAGAAGGAAGCATTAGCGTTAGTGTGGAGTGTAGAACGTTTTCATATGTATCTATATGGTAGAAAGTTTGACCTTCTGACAGATTGCAAAGCTCTACAATATCTATTTACACCAAAATCGAAACCGTGCGCTCGAATCGAAAGATGGGTTCTGCGATTGCAGGCATTTGAATATAAAATAGTATATATTCCCGGGCATAAAAACATAGCTGACGCACTTTCTCGATTGTCTACGGCAAACGCTATTCCGTTCGATCCAAATGAAGAAATTGTCATTCGTGAAATAGCTGTTTTTGCTGCAACTTCCGCGGCACTAAAATGGGAAGAAATTGTAGAAGAAAGTCGTAAGGACACGGAAATCATGGAGATCAAAAGCTGTTTGGAAAAAGGAAATTTGGATGATTTGCCACTGGTGTTCAAAGTTATTTCAAATGAATTATGCACCATAGGTGATGTTCTACTGCGAGTGGATCGAATTATTGTACCCAAAAGTTTACGTGCACACGTTTTGAAATTGGCTCACGAAGGGCACCCAGGTATGCGTATGATGAAAGCACATTTAAGAGCAAATGTTTGGTGGCCTAAAATCGACGTACAAGTTGAGTCTTTTGTCAAACAATGCAAAGGGTGTACTCTAGTGTCAGCTCCAAATCCACCAGAACCACTTATTCGAAAAGAATTACCAAATCAACCGTGGATGGATCTTGCAGCTGATTTCCTTGGTCCTCTCCCGGAAGGAGAGCATCTACTTGTAGTGATAGATTACTACAGTAGATATATGGAAGTTTGCGAGATGAGCTCAACTACAGCAGCTGCCACAATATCTGAATTGACAACAATCTTCTCCAGATTTGGACTTCCACTGACATTGCGTGTTGATAATGGACCCCAACTAACTGAAAACTGTGAAGAATTTCGAGAATATTGTGATGTTAATGGCATAAAACTGGTGAATACTATCCCTTACTGGCCAGCTATGAATGGGGAGGTAGAACGGCAGAATAGGTCATTATTGAAACGATTGAGGATTGCGCAAGAACTAGGAAAAGATTGGAGGGAAGAGATGAGACAATATCTTCTAACTTACCATTCTACCAACCATTCTACAACTGGAAAGCCACCAGCAGAATTGATGTTCGGTAGAAAGATTAGGAACAAACTGCCACTAGTGCCACCAATGAGACTAGAAGATGAGGAAATTAGAGACCGTGATAGAATGAACAAGCAGAAGGGGAAATTATACACCGATAATAAGAGAAATGCTCAAGGAAGTGGCATCGATATAGGGGATCGTGTAGTAGCTAAACGTATGAGGAGGGATAATAAGCTCGAGACAATATTTGCACCTGAAGAATTTGACGTTGTTCGCAAACAGGGAAGCGACACAACCATACGATCAAACTCTACAGGAAAGGAGTTTCGTCGTAATGTTACACATTTAAAGAAGTTGGAAAACCCACCTGACGTATCAATCTCAAACTCCCATGAACCTGTCCCAAGGAAGACAACACGTTCCAGAGCTGAACCAGCTCGACACAAAGATTATATATCATACTAATTCTATAAAAGCTAGGGGGGATTGTAGGGTTTTGACTAAATATACTTTTGCGTGTAACGAACACATTCTGAAGAGAGCTATCTATGGATGCGAGAGAGAGAGAGAGAGAGAGAGAGAATGAGCAGAATGTACAACTCGCCATGGAAAGCGAGCAGTGAAAAGTAGGATGCCGAACGCGACAGTCGCAACGCAATTTACTTGGGCATAGATTTTAACGAACAATAATAAACGGTGAAATATAAAAATATAAGTGGTGTTTAATTTCCGGTAACAAAGGAGCCTACAAATATCACTCTATAATATAGATTCAATTTATTAGTAGTTTGAGTACAGGCTTTCAATATGAACGACCAAAATTATTTACGGTTTTTGCGTTTCACTTTTGATAACTTTTGAAAATGTTTATGCATTTCGATGAAACTTTCGCCACTAAATACACAATTCTTCCTGTTCAAAATGCAGTATTGTCTGATTCGCTACGACAACCCGAGGTGCAGCAGTTATTAAAAGTACGAGTCTATATTTTAAACAGAAAATCTTATAATCCGTCTCCATCTCCACTTAACCAAAGATTACTCAAAAACGGGCAAATTCGGGCAAGAATTCTATAATGCTCCAAATGAAGAATCGTTCAAGGAACACAAATTGCCTTGAAACATATTGGACATACGTGGACAAAAAACAGTATTTCAATAATGTAGCAAAAATGTGTGCTGCAACTAGGGTTGTGGTACCGATAATACCGGTACCGAAAATCCCGGGAATACTGACCCGTTTTTGGTACCGCAATACCGGTACTAAACAAAAGCCAGTACCGGTATTTTTATGAAAATATGTGGACTCTCTAGGGGGACCTGTTTCAATATATCGGTCTGCAAGATGACTTTTAATTATATTAATTACCTTCTATAAGTTGAACATTACTAGCTCCCTTTGTACTAAACGGTATGTTTAAATTCCTGCTTTATTTTGTCGAAATTAAATTTTAACGATATTGTACTAAATTTCAATATATTCGCATCTAGCGTAAGAGACTAAAAATTTGCTTTGAATTTTTTGTATTGGCGACATTCTGATTGGTTTCCATTATTCACTGGGTAGCGCGTTATGAGACTATGGTCTAAGTCATATCATTGGTTTGCTCTTAACCCTTTATAAGGCAATGGCAATTATATTGCCACCTTGTCGTTTCATTTATTCTGGTTGCAGTTGAAAATCGAAATAGTGAACTTGCGCCTTTCGATTTTTCTCCTATTTTCAGCGTGCGGAACTAAAGCGCAACTGGTATAGATGATGCGCAAGTTGATTCTCTAACATGTACACAAGATGCGCTTTAGTTGCCCACTCTGCAAATAGGGAAAAAACGAAAGGCGCAATTCAATTTTTCGATTTTCAATTGCAACCAGAATATAATGCAGGAGTATGAAGTGAGAAGTGTTCCAATCTTATGAAATTTACTTGTTAGGAATCTGACAACTCTTCTTATTACTTTTTATTGAGATACAGTGAAAAGTCTCAGATTGGTGAAGAGTTTTTGGGAAAAAATACGGCGATTTCCTTTTGGACAATAAAATTAGCTCGATTTTGAAAAAATACTAAAGACCCTATAAGTTGGTGATGTAAATTTGTAAAAACATCTATTTTTAATTCGAAAATTTGGTTTATGAGTGGTAAAAATTGCAAAGAAAAAAATAAAACGTCTGTAATCTTTGGTCTCATTTTTCAACTTATCCTCAGAATCCAGGGGTTATCTACTGTTAATCAGGTTAAAACTCACCAAATTTTTTTAAATTTTTGATCCAGCTCGATATGTCTTTATATTTACACCAATCTCATTGGAAATACATCAAACCTTACAAAGACTGACCTTTTCTAACGGGTGGTAGCAGTATATTTTCAAAAAAAAATTTATTACGAAATAAATGTAAATATAATCTAAACTAAATGAGAGAACCGTGTTTCTATTAATATAACATTCATTAATAGCCCCAAACGCTGGGCCTTATAAAGGGTTAAACCTTTATTTATAAAAGAACGAACAGCGATTTAGTACCTAACAATTTTAGACTTGGTGAACTACTCCAAATGGGGCGATTTGTAATTATTGATGATCGGAAAATTAAGCAATACTCCATAGTTTACAGGAAAGCCTTGGTATGCCGGTCGAAATCAATTTACAGAAAATCAAGAGAGGAAATGCGAGCAACCTGCTCGGATTTACTGCCATTCTCGCTTTGATTTACTGTTGTTGATCGTGTTTCTTACATTTACCATCTGTTGAAGTCGACAAAAGTCGCACCGCTTAGCAGTTATTAATTTCATAGTGACCTAGATTTTGAAATAACAGAAGGTGTCGCATACGAAAAATATTTTCTGCTGTAATGAGTCATGCCATTCTGAATCAATTAAAACAATGAACATGTTTTTTTCATCAGCACCAATCAATCATCTGAGAATATGGTCAACAGTTTAAGCATTCAGTTTCACTTCGAAGCTTTTTTCGATTTTTTTTAAATATTCGAGTAATGGTACTTTACCGGTACTACCGGTACTGAGGGCTTCAGTACCGTAGTACCGGTTCTCGCCAAAAAGGGTCAGTACTGCGAACCCTAACTGCAACCGTCTGCTACAAAATCGTGAAAGTTATTGACATTTTCTATAAACAAACAAAATAATATCTTTTGACATCAATACATATAAATAAAGCACATACCTTCAGCATAAATTTCCATTATTCCATATTCAAAACCGGCAGTTTTATCAAAATTCAGCTACATTTGAATAATACTGATATTTCGAGCACTCGATAAAAAATATGAGCAAAACGCGATGGTTTAAACGGTTTGGATATGTCAACACCTCAAATATTGAAATTTTGGAGCGTTTCACTCAAAATAGCATGCGGCAGCACCATCTGAAGGACAATATATGTACTAGAACCCGGAATACTACCATGCAATTTTCGACTTCTGGCCAGGTTTTTAGGCAAATCCGCCACTGTGCCGTGTACTGAAGGGCTAGTTCTTATCCCGGAATGATTTTGTGACAATATAAACAGGAACATAATTGTGTGACTAATAAGCGGGATCTTGTTCCATAAACTATATAACGAACACGATTTGTGGCTCTATAATGTATTTTTGGTGCTCAGTGCAGTTTTCTTCTTCTGTTGCGACATAAAAACTGAACCTTATCAAACACTGAAAAAAATCCAAACGTCGATTCTATTTGCCTCAAACCGCTTAAAATTCATATGAAGAAGAAATGCTATTGTTATCACGCGCACACATACCTTCTATGTGTCAACTGTATAAACTATGTATGCACACACATAAGTTATATGTGCATATTGTTATAGAATGGAGTTTTATGTGCCTAATAATTATGAAATGTGAATGTAAGATTAATATTTCTTGTAAATACACACATTAGATTTATGTGCCAGCAAATAGTGTCTATTTGCCTTCGTTAATTGCAAAAATCTATGTGTAAAATCAATAGGCATAACGTTTACTTTTTTTTGAGTGAATGAATAACGATGGAGTCTACTTTCTAATTTTACCCAAGTCAGCCGTACAATCGAACCAAGTGAACAACAACTAGAAACCTCTCGATCTAGTGTGCATTGTCTCGAACAAAGGAAACCTTTAATTTATTCTTGCCATCATGAGTAGGGGAGAGTGGGTACGCTTGTTCCCACTCTTGTTTTTTTTTCTCATAACTTCAATGAAATAAGAATTTCAATTGCAAAATACGCCATCTTGTAGGCAATTCGAATTGTAAGAGCTATGGATAATATATAGACCCGAACACTATGCCCTGTCAGTAATATGAACAATTTTGAAAATCATGCCAAAACGAGGTTTCTGTAAAAACGTGTGGTAACTTGATCCCCCGCCCACTAGGGCTAAAGAAACAAAGCACACTATGACCTATAGATACGAAAGTTCAGCTAATCATCTCTCCTGACAAATTGATTAATAAGACTAGCTTTTTAGATGCACGTCAAACTTTAACCACAGTAGAAAGTCAAGACAAGTATTTGCGGTAAATCAGTGTTGTTTAACTGGCTTTTCCAACCTTCAATAATTTATACCATCATTTGTTCACGGAAAAAACATTTTAGACCAATTAATAGTGCCAGGTACGTTAAGAGAACGATGTTTTTCTATTTCTATCAATTTCGAAAGTGTTTGAGAGAACTAATAATAGGGATCAAGAATACCCAGTGTTACAGGGATCAAAGATACCTGTTGCATAAGGCGAACAAAATTTATTTATTTTTTGTATGCATAGTGAATTTTTTTTTTTCGAATAACGTGTTTTTCCAGGTAAAAGTACTTAGAAAGTAATCGTACTTGAAAATATTCATAAATAGTTAGTTCGACGATCTCATACAACCGTTCACCGTTGTGGAAAGATCTTCGAGATGGATTTAAACACATATTTTCTAAAATATTACACAACTTTTCCAAACCATATGTAACTCATCAGATTTGTTTTTTAAACATCATAAACGACCAAATATTTCATTTCCTTTTGATATTGTGATAACTTTATGACTATAGATTAGGAGATATGGCCAGGGAATTAAATATCCCCAAGGATAAAGTGTCCTCACTCTCCCCTAAAGTTGACGAAAAATCTTTGCTCCGATCCAACACAGCGGTCGTTGACTTTAAATTCTGTTCAATAAGATTGAGTTTTCGTGAATACCTGCTGAAGGTGAAGATGCAGCTTAAGCTCAAGGAGGTTATGTATCTACAGTATCATCATCTTCGCAATGTAGTGCTTATATCATTCAACACGTTAGCCCGAGTCGAACGTTTCGTTTTGCAGAACTACTTGAAGCACGTGGCTGAAGGTGATAAAGTCGGAATTAACATTCCCGTGTAAATAGAAAAAGACTATGTAGATGTAAAGCTACACGACCTATCACCACGTAACCCTCCTGATCTAGCTGCAGAATACATTTCGCAATACGGAGAAGTACACCTAACGGTGTTCTTGTGGTGAGGATGCGAATCGAAAGATCTATCCCCTCCCACTTGACAATAAAACTCAAAACCCACGAAGCTACTATTAATCAAACTACGTTATGCACCCATGAGAGGCAAACTCCTACGTGCAAGTATTGTAATCAGATAGCGCACCACGGACAACCTTTCGCGGAAGATACAGAGGAGAATGTATCTCTACCGATTGCCAACGCATCCACGGCAAACCAACCCAAAAAAGAGTTTTCAATACCACTACCTGAACTACAAACGGTTGCCAAATTTGTGGCAGCTGTTCAGTCCAACTGACAACTTGACAACTGCCAAAGCAGCATCCAGCACCCCAAAAACCACTGTAAGCAACATCGGTGATGAAGATAATAACAATGACGACGGATTTACATTGGTCACCCGTAAGTGCAAGAAGCAGGAAAGAACATCTGGTCGCGAACACCAAGGCACTTTTAACGATGATGACCTTGATATGGAGGACAGGAGAGAATTAAATGGTCCCCATGACGCAGTAGGCGAGCCGCGAAAGAAGGTCTCAATCAATAATATTTGTTTCTATTTTTTTTTACATATTGTAAACACATAAAAGATCCACGACTCCGTTAAGCTACCGCTATGAGCCGTGTCAAATAAACGAAATAAAAAAAAGGAATAACCATGTTCTAGGTCCTAATAGTTTTCATATATCTACTGCTCGTGCCTTCTACTGGTCGCTGGCAGCTGGACATATTACATTTTATGAAATAGTGCATGGAACAAAAATTATTCTACCAATAATACTCTAGATTTTGTGAAATAGTTCCTGTGAAAATTTCATGACCATGTTGTATGAAATTGAAAATGATTAGGGATACCTTCCAAATATCGCACGCAAGATAGATTCTAGTACTAGAAATCATGAACTAGTTTACGAGCCCATGAATAATAAATAGTTCATGATTTTGTGAAATATTTTACGTGCATGAATGGTCAGTCGTGACTATTGTACTAGAAATCATGAACCAGTTCACAAATACATGAGTAATCTTTGATTATTTCGTGAACTATTTCACGAGCACGAATGGTATGTCACGACTATTATACTAGGAATCATGAACCAGTTCACGAATACGTGAAAAACATTTTATGATTTCGCGAACTATCTCACGAGCACGAATGGTAAGTTGTGACTTTCAGTCCATGAATATATAAATAATATTCTATGATTTCGTGAACTATATCACGACCCCGAATGGTAAATCGGGATTATTATGTTAAGAATCATGAACCAGTTCACGAATACATGAATAACATTTCATGATTTCGTGAACTACTTCACCAGCACGAATGGTAAGTCGGGACTACTATACAAGAGTTGTGCACAGTGCCGCCGATTTGAGGTAAGAGAAAAATAGTAAGCGCTATTGTATAGTAGTGCTTACTATTTTTACCTGCAATCGCCGGCGCGGCGCGGCGGCGGCGGCACTGCGCACACCTCTATACAGCGCAAATTCGTTAGTTGGATAACGACTGCGCCCCAACTAGCGAATCATATCCGTTAATTGGGGCAACTGACAGCTGACAAAAATTACCCAAGGGAATCGCCGATTTTTTGTTTTCTTTCATAAAAAATAAACAGAAATAATTTACAATTCGCAAAAGTTGGCTGTTTCCTTCCAGTTTAAAGTTGTTTTTTGTGACAAACTATGTCATTAGTGTTCTTTTTGATTTTTATTTTTTGATAAATTCCTTCACACAAAACAGGAAATGGATACTACGTTGCCACTACCCGAATAGAAATGTACAGTAAGAAAACCATGAATTTCACTGTGACAGTACAGTAATTTTACAATAATTTACAGTAAGTTTTAGTGTTATGCTACAATACAAAAACAATAAACTTTATTGTTTATACAGTAAATTTCAATGTAAAATAGACTTTTACAGTGAAAAGGGGGGTGGTTATGTATCTTAACATTAAAAAAATCAATTTTTCTCCATACATTTTTTTCTCGAAAACAGTAAAACTTAATGTGAATGCACTGTATCAGTTTTTTGCTGAACAGTGAAATTTGTTGTTACATGAAATTTTATTGTAAATCTACTGTGAGATCTAGGCATCGAACAATGTTGAAACAGTAATAACTATAATATTTATTATTTTATGATTGTTTGTAGGGTAAATGCTATTGTAAAATTCTATCCGGGTAGCTAAAAAATAGTGGATAATGTGATTGAATACATCAGATATGACCTTCAAAAGTTAGTAAACTAACCTCTCTGCGACGCAAACTAACTGATGCTGAATGGAAGAAGCGAAACATTTAACACATTTATTTAACTCAAAACATTCCGGAATATGAATTCAAAAAATAAAATTCCATTGAATTTCAAAGTATGCTTTTTTCCTAGATTGCCACAGAAATCAACCAATGAACCCCTTGAAATCAATGACATTCAAACGTCAATCAGTTCTTGACTTTCAGTTTTGACATAAGAGTGTCTTTTTGTTGGGGCTTGCCCCAGCTTGCGAACACCCAACTGACGAATTTGCGCTGTATTATACTAAGAATCATGAACCAGTTCGCGAGTGCATGAATAATATTTGATGATTTTGTGAACTATTTCTCGAACACGGATATTGGATCGTGACTAATATATTAGGAATCATGAATTTATTTACGAGGATTGAATGGATTTCTGAATAAAATTCCGCGTTTCGAGAAATAGTTCACGAAAAACTATCCAGACTGTTTTGATTTATGAATAAACGTTCCTAAATCTATGAATAATGACATGAG
Organism: Topomyia yanbarensis; assembly: GCF_030247195.1. NCBI lineage: Eukaryota > Metazoa > Arthropoda > Insecta > Diptera > Culicidae > Topomyia > Topomyia yanbarensis. The sequence goes on along the minus strand of NC_080671.1, from coordinate 36,340,663 downwards.
TCAACCTTTGGTTTTATGAATAGTACTTATAAAGTTGTGTACCCGTAGGGGACGGTGGGGAGTTGTGAACGTAGTTTTGTTTTCGGGGCATAATTACCATAAATATAGGTCGATTTTCGAAATTTGACCTGGTATTTGTAAAGGACACCTCAATACATCCACAGGTTGAAGGAATTTAAAATAATCAAAAATAATGTTTGAGATATGGCAGATTGCGTGAAATGCGTGTAATCATTTTGTGAATCATCACAAAATGCAGAAAATTGTGATTTATTTTTATTAGGCCTATAAACGATAAATTCTAAACTAAAGATGAGTTAGAAAAGTGATCTGATTCGCAATGGATAGGTGAACAGTTAGACGAACCTGTTGGAAGAGCAGATCTGGCGAAAGGTCCGTAATGAGGCTGATGGAAGATAATTTGTTTCATTTTACTTCTCTATTTTTGCTGAATGCAGTTGCTTGCAATCCAGAATTTTCACTGACTGATGCAAAGGCCCCTGTCGGAGACTACACCATAACTCTCTACTTCCCGGGCGAGCATGTAGACAAGATACTGGATACTTCTTCGTACACGGCCGCCTGTTGTTTAGTTAGCTAATCTTTGGTCCGGAATTGGACCACCCTGATGCCGGTTATATTAGATGGATATGATTAGTATCAAAAAGGAGACTTATCGGCATTATTTTTGTCATCGATGGGAATTATTCAAATCGACCTTCATTGAGCCTGAGGGGATGTCGGTCGTCGGAGATGCCTTACCATTAACCAATGCTAGCATGCGGGTCGATTTAATTCGAACGAACACGTTGCGAATGATTTTATGCGTATGTAATGGAAGTGTATAGGTATATGGTGAAAATGCGACAAATTTCTAGTAATACAGGAACCCTCACTAGTAATACATGAACTACCCACTCGGGCGAAAAGCATTATGCCGGCCCTGGACAAAACAAAGCATCGTTTTTCCGCAAGGTAATTCTGGGAAAACTTCAGCGAATTGCAATGAATAAACCACCGTAGTTCGCTCACGAGGCAACAGGACACACGCCACAAAAATATTCACTATGGATTTTGTTCTACCAATTACAACGCTGTTGCTGTTGCCGCGTTGGAATAGGTAGAACAATATCCATAGTCAATATTTTTGTGGCGTGTGTCCTGTCGCCTCGTGTGCGTACAGCTTAAATAGACTCACAAAAAAATCATTTTGTCAGATGAAAATATGCTTACACCGCTCTACCATAGTTTGGTTGTTGCGGTGGCTAACAAAACAACATTTAACGTCCTCTCTAGGATTGTGCATCAGATGTTCGGTTTGTTTATTTGCTGTCCCTAGTGCAGTTTAACGTGAGAATATTTATTTCGCTGCTTTCAAAATGTGTACGAAAGTTTGTCTACAGACGAAATGATCCAGGCATGACAAACTCGACTCGGTGACTGCACCGTCGATCTCAACGTTGTGAGCGGGCATGTAGACACGGTAGTCCTTCATAAAAGGCTTGTAGCCAGTAACGTAATTTACTTGTCAGAATAACACTAGGGGCAGATCACTTGAGATGCATTTTGAAAAATCGGCGAAATTAAATGCATTTTTTCCATCAAAATGGAAATTCATAATGTATTTTGCGTGGCGTGTAAGATGTCAAAACCCTAGAAAAAACCATCCCTGCATTCAACAAAACGTCGAACAAAATGAATCAGCGTTGGACGTTTGTTAAACTTTTCTGCGAGGGAGTGCAAAGTTGATGCAAAAATGGAAATTAAATGCATTTTTTTCTAATTTGATGCACTCTTAGAGTGATCTGCCCCTAGGAATAATACAATTCTGAGCTTCTCTGGGCGAACTTTCGAGCAAACAGGTCTGATACCATCAGCTGTTTTTTGTCAGAAGAGTTTATTTATAGTCGGGTCTGTAGCTCAACCCAAATTAAAAAATTAAAACATACGAACGAAGAGATAGAAATTACGGGAGGTATATTCAATTGAAAGATTATACAGAGGATAGTAAAGCAAAAATGCAGCACATAACTAGGATCACCGTCATTCATTCAAGAACAGCTTGCGTATCTGAGTTTACCTGCAAACTAAGTTTGTAATAAAATGGGAATCAGGTCTAACAACAAAAAGCAATCGTACATGAAAGGTCAATCTTTTCGTATTTATTGAATCATCTTCCAGGACATTAGAATAAACATTGGAAGCAATCGATTAAAACTACACACACACAATATTCGAACGTATTGCACTTACTTAACATTCATTCTTAAATAATTCCATTATATTTGGAATGTTACACCTACATTCCCAGCATATAATCTCGCGTTACTTTCATATATATGCTTTAAAATCGCTCGATCGTCGAATGCACACTTATTTCCTATATCGGATAGTACGGAGTAGAGGCACCTTGTTCGTACCCACGAGAATCTGGTTCCTCTTTGATGATTTGATCTAGCATGTGCTCTGGAATATATTCGGACATCCCGTATTCGTCCACTTTTCGTTTTACCCCCTGACTGAGCGGTCCGAACCCGTGATATTTGCGCACATGAAGAGTGTAATTGGATACAATAATGCTACCGGTACGATCCTTGGACAATTTAGCTTTTGTGCTACACAGTGGACAGAACACGTACGCATCCGGGGTGCCTTGCTCGTTGACAATTTGTATGTCCAAATTATCTTGGATGACTTTCAGATAGTCTGGTAGAATCTCCGCGTGATTGTTGCTGAAATATAAGGTATTTTCAAACATGTACATAATGCAAGCATACTTGAAGCTACATACTTCAACGCATTTAGCACCTTCTCGCGAAGCATTTGCCTAAGCGTCTGGGGATCGTAATTCTGCAACATCACACTAACGGCCGGTCTCGCCTCCGTGTGATGCTGGATTGTTCGTAATGACTGAATGAAGCTATCCAAACCTTTTTTTCTCACCGCAACGGAAATGTTTTTCAACATTCTCCGCTCGCCCGATCGGAAACGGAATTCGTTAGGAGTGTGACAGTAAACACCAAAATACTTCTTTATAAGTTTCTCGTTGGTAGCAATCCGCAGCACCGTCGGAATCGTTCTGGCTTCCTGCTCGATCTGATCTATTAGCTCGTCATCGAGATCCGCGATGGACGAGTTGCAGAAACAGGAGAACTGCAACAACAGCTTAATGTTCTCTGGAACCGGTCCCACTAGTTTTTCGATTTGCAGCCAAAAGTGATACTGGTCAAAGGAGATAAATTTTGCGTGATCAGTTGCCATTTTCTGTTGGCGTCTGAATGCGCTTAGTTCACGTCGATATCGAATTTAACCAATTTATCAAATTAAAAGCAATTTTAGCCAATTACGGCTGGAAAAGAAAATGGCTCTCGGGAAGAAAATTGATGAACCATTTGGACTAGAGAACAGAACGCAAAATTTGGATGGCTTACCTCAGCCGCATCCATGATTCAGGCTATCGGTTTTAAGACGTCTAATGCTAATGCAAACGTTCATAAGTGTCCTACATTGGGTTTTCGAGTTTTATCCTATCCTGGACCATCCGGAACGTAAAAAACAAGTTTTTGCTACGAGTTGTTTACATGCCACACTGTTTGACAACAGTAAACAGGAATCCTATTGGAGTTGGAAATACAGTCGAAAAAGACATAAATTCGATAGAGGTGGGAACAATATCGGTCCCCTCAATTGGTTCGACTCAAAACCGGTCGAAATAAATATATTTTGATAAACTCAAAAATTAGGCTGGATGTTGTTGGCTCGAATCAAAACTTGTCGAAAGTAAACAAAGTTCATTTCATATCGTCAACCTGGCGCCCAGGTGGTGAAATCAACGGAGTGCTGGAGCGTTGCCAGAAAAATTTTATTTCCAGATCAAATTGTACTAAACTTCCCAGTTTAACTCAGCCGAAATGCTGGCTGGTTCTAATTCGTATTCCGGCTCGGGTGACACAACCGATTCAAGTTAGAATGTTTAAGGGGTACCATTTCGATGCGGCTTAGCCGCATAACCGAGGCCTAGAGGGCGAGGTGGCCACCGACCCGCCGTCGGAAGCAAGCGAACCTGTGACCCACTCGTTTGCCCGGCTTACTCAAACATAGGGGCTATCCCTAGTTTAAGTCCGACTGAGCGGTAGCGAAGTCGGACAGCACGCACAAAAGCGATGTGGCGTAGCCACATTGGGTGCTGGACACAAAATAAAATTGGCAACGCTAGTAAAATGTAAACACAAATGAACACTCCGGATGAACCTATCGTCAATTGACATTTCGACGAGTTTTGATTCGAGTCAATAATATGGGCCCCAAAAATTATTATCACATACAAAGGAATTATTGCAGATTTTCAAACATATTGAAAGCAGCACTTTTCCCGTTGGAAACAATTCACGTTGAATTGTTTCCGACCGGATTTTTCGTGCGGAGAATTTTAAAAATCCGTTACGTTTTCCAGAATTGGGTTTACACTTCAGAAATCTTGATTTTTTGTGTACACTTTTATTCCATCACACAAATTTCCGAAGTGTACAGTAGCCAGAGAGAACAGACATCCATGATCGAACAAAAATATTTAAAAAAACGTGTGTAAACATTTAAATTAATATGCGATAAACACTAGCGCCACCACACCAACCTATCCCAACTATCCGTCAAATCCATTCCGGAACCGGTTCAAAATCCTGAATGGATTCAGTATCTTGCTCAAAGAAAACAACCGATTCCGACTCTATCGCTTGATGCATTTGAGCTGGAATTCATGCTGGTAGTCTGAACCGGTTCCGGACTAGTTTGACTGGATAGAGGAATAACCGCTGTCAATTCTGTCGAACTCAGCCACAAAAAACATGACGACAATAGCGCACCTGGTTTGGATATTCCAACTACCTTCGAAACCGTTAGAGATTTTACACAAGTTGAATGCTGAAGATGGACGTCTGTTCTCTGTGCAGTAGCCTTTGAGGCTACTGTAAACCTCGGGAATTTGACCACGGTATTTGGGCCGGAATTTTGTGCCGGATTTTGATTACGGATAATTTTCCGCCGTTATCTCTCCAAACTGTCAAAATAAAGCTTCTGATGCTGCTAAAAATAGCAGTTGTTTCAGAACAGCACAGATTTTCAAACGTAATTCAAACATCATTTTTCCCATTGGAAACAATTCATGTCGAATTCTTTCCGGCCGGATTTTTGGTATGGAGAATTTTAAAAATCCGCGATGTTTTCCAGAATTGCCGGAATGCTGGCTGGCTCTAAGTCATATTCCGGCTCCAGTAACAAACCCGATTCTAGTTAGAATCGGCTATGTCACAGAAGCCGGCATACGAATTAGAGCCCGCCAGAATTCCGGCTCATTTCCGGTTGAACTTTACTGGGTTTCGGTAACCATCTGATTCCTTTCAGGAACCCCTGTTTAAGGTCAACCAGTACGATGCGGCTGAGCCGCATAACCGCGATGCCTAGGAACCGAAGCGGCGCAAAGCCGCTGAGGATTCGCCGAGCGAGCCCAGCCAACATTTTCATTCACTTTAATAAGTTGCAATTTGATTAACTGTACTCTTAAACGATGATTGTATAAAATGCACAGATCCCTTCTATGTGAACAAAAGTGGAAGTCATATACGTACAACAAATCGGTATAGTAGAACTATATGATTTACGACAAATTTTGATCTCATCAGAAGCATTATACAATAATCTAGCTTATCTGTTTATAACTTTGCAATCACACATGAAGTTTTATGCAACTTAAGGTCCCCAATGTGCTAACAAGGAGTATTTTTTTAAAAATAACATGAAAATAAAAAATCAGGATGAAATTTCTATAATTCTGTTATAAAACATAGTTACGCCCACACTGGTAGATATGTTATTTTTCATAGGTGAGTTTGGAGTTACTGGAACATCAATTATTTACTTCCACAGTTTCGAACCTGAGATCTTCGTATTCCCAGCATAGCCGTTATGTACTCACCTATTTATACACTGTCAAGCAACGATTATATTTGATCATTTTTATCGCTTTGTGATTACGATCTAAAAATACCATAATCCAACCTAAATATGGCCCTCCAATGATATCTTCTATACCTGTCAAATCAAAACCTACATTCTTTACTCAAGCCATTTTTTATTGCTCAAATATTGTACTAGTCTGCCAGAGAATTTGCGAAGTGCTATAAGGAAGTGACTTTTTTTTTGAACGATTTTGCAGTTTAATCCAATTGCAAATTAATTTCTATACAATGTTTCAAAGTTTTCACATGTACAATTTTGTTTTAAGTTGTAGTGGACTAATAAATAACTTCAAGTCAAAATTGTATTTCGATCACAGATTTGCATTTTATGTGAACTTTTTACAACAAAACATAATTTTTGTTTGCACTATTTGTAATTTTGATTTAGTCTGTCATTATTTGTAATTTATTGAAAACTTTTATATACGATTACTGGTTTGCTGGGAGGTGGCCGCCGACACGCTGTTGGAAGCAAGCGAACCTAAGTTTGATTTTTTGTGTTTCGAATTAATCTCGTCAGTAACTAGTACCAACTTATTTTCTTCTGCTGTTCTCTCCGGAAACCCTAGATGGATCAATACTAGATAGCCGCCTATGGCTTTTAAAGTTATAGCGTCATCTAGATCACAAAGTGTAGGTCATTTCGTATTTATACCGGATATTTACAGTGAAAACTGAAAAATAAGTTCATTTGCGTGGCACTCAGCAGAAATACATCACCGCAAAGGGTAGGGAAGGTTTCATCAACCTCGTAGACCAATTTATATAAGCGTGCCATATGCGGCTCGGCTATTTTGGCAACATTGTTCGGGAGTGGTGTGTCATTATGATAACATATATATACAGTCGTGATTCGCTGGTTGGACATTGTTTAACTGGACCGCTTTTTAGTTGGACCTCCTCTTGTTGGACCATTGTCCAACTAAAAAGCATCTGAATGTCAAAAGCTTATTTCAAATTTACTTTGAAAAATCCATCTGACAGTTATTAGAGATGTGAATAGATGCAATTACACTACTAACGTCTCCTTTGGAGAGTTTTTGACATCTGCCAGTCGGTCCAACAAACGAATCAAATTCGTTCGACAGCGAATCACGACTGTATATAAATAACCGCACAAAATGAGTCGGATGAACTTCGCTTGACAATTGTGGGTGGTTTGTTTAAATGCATGTAAACATGCATGCGTCCCGCATATTAGTTACGTGAATTCGAATATGGCAGATGAGTACAGGTTGCATTCGAGCTCATGCAACTGAAAAAGTAAACAAACTACCGAAAATTGTTAAACGTGAAGTTCATTCATCATGAGTTCATTCGCGTCGTCATTTTGTAGGTGGAATCAAAATAAAATTGACAACGCTAGATAAATACACATGAACCTATTGTCAATTGACATTTCGGCGAGTTCTGATTCGATCCAATAATAGGAGCCTCATTAGCAGCTGTCGTACACATATGCTAGCCCCTCGCTACACGAAAAACGGCTGTCATTTGCAGTCGACACCGTCGTACATGAAGTAAAAAAGAAGCCGAAAAACAAAAAAAGTTGAAGCCTCAAAATTTAATTTGATTGTGTTATCTGCACCCTAATCTCATCAAAATGCTGATCAAAGTTAAGGTAAGTGCTTCATCGTTAGTTTAGCTTTAATGGATGCTGATTGTTTGCCACTTCTAGACCCTAACCGGAAAGGAAATCGAGATCGATATTGAGCCCACGGACAAAGTGGATCGTATCAAGGAAAGGGTAGAAGAGAAGGAAGGTATTCCTCCACAGCAGCAGCGACTCATCTTTTCCGGCAAGCAAATGTAAAAGAAATCGAGTTAACTGGCTATTTTGTATAATAATTGGTAATATTTTGCAGGAACGATGACAAAACGGCACAGGACTACAAAGTGCAAGGGGGTTCCGTGTTGCATTTAGTATTGGCACTGCGAGGTGGTGGGGAGTAAACTTGTAGAATGTCCTTTTCGATTATAAGCAGGAAATGAAATTGGTTCTTTAATAGCAACTCGACCGGCAAACTAATTACCGTACATTTAAAGCGTTCATTTTTTCTGATTGTTTTTCAAACTTATTTTGCTCCAAAATGGAAAAATAAACTCAGTAATGTTTTCTTTATTTATTTCATAGTATTTTTTATTTTCTAGGTTACTTCTTATTTCTTTTGTTAGCTTTCGCTATTTTACTCTTCAAGGCTTTAACATCTAATTTACCACTCCCAACGTTTTCCATCTTAGATTTACTCTCATCGGGAGCAACAAAATCCATTTCGCGACGTGTCTTCTGTACTTGGGAATTCTTTTTCTCTTTATCCTTCCGTTCCTGGTTGCGCTTGACACTTTTCTGAGCATCGGTAAGGAAGTACTCTCCGGAAGCCAACTGCTTGTCTACTTTACTCTCCAGCAGCGGAGGCGGGAATGGCGTCTGCTCTTTGTTCTTCTTTTTCTTCTGCTCCTTTGGTTTCTTACGCTTGGTCGTATTCTTTGCTTGGAACTTGGGTAGGAACCGTTCCCAGTTTTCGTCCTTCAATTTGTCATCCTTCATCAGTTCCCGCTTAATCATTAGGGCTTTGATGTTGTAGATTGGGTGAATGTTTTTCATCGTCTCTTCCACGACCTTCCGAACGCACTGAAGTCCTTTGTACGGACCAATAGCAGAGACGGTTGCACCTTGTACCAGAACATAGCAGTTAGTCAGCAGCTCTAGTGATTTCAAAGTGCATCCGTTGGGACCGATTAATCGATTTCTTCGTTTCACAAACTTTGCCTTGTTTCGCACAAGATTCTTAATCTTGATGATATCGCAACTGATTTCATCATCCAAAACCTTAACAGCCTGCTCGAAAGGAACCGATCTGGACAACAGCTTGATTAAATCTCTTGCCTTCAGAATGATAAACGGATCCCACGTCTTCCTGGTAGTTTTCACGGTCATGTTTCCCTGAATCAAATCCATTTCCGCTTTAAGATGATTGCCCTCTAGAGCTTTCTCGACCAGTGGCCAACACTCCTTGATGTACTTTTCCCGATATTTAGGAAACAGACAGGAAAATGAGCTCTCTTCCAGAACACCATTCGGATTGTCCTCCTTCTTAAACTCTGGAATTTTAAGAAGCCATGCGTTTTCAACTGGGCCGTTGAAGTGTTCGATATTTCCGGCCTGATCGTTAGTGTCCGATTCGGAATCACTCATTTTTGCCTTCTATATGTAGCTTTTTTAGATTTAGGGACAGAACAGTAGTCAGCTAATTAGAACGAAATTATTACAAAAACTTCAGGATAGAAACGCACATTTTTTCTGTTTATTTCTTTTAGCTTAGGTTTGTTTACAAGAGATGACAGCTTTGTAGAATCCAGTTCCCCTTCGACGTGCCCTTTGGAAATATTGGAAATTGTTGTTACACTGTGAATAATGTACACTTTTCTTCGAAGGGATTCGATAATTAAAATTTAAATACCAGCCCGTATAAATAAATACCATTCTAGAAATCTTCGGAACCATTTCCTAATTATTCATATAATATTCACCATATTGGGAATACTACTGATACATTCCACCATTATAATTCAACTATTATACTACCATACTTATTTAGTTACCATTTCCAATATCTTCCACGTATCCTATATTGGAGATTTGTATACTACATTGTACTTTTGCACCAGAGGTTATATTGATTTGGTCTTTGTTATATTATGTACATCTGTTTACGCTGCTCCAAAAACCTGTAGATTAATATGATCAAAAATCCTCGCCTTACAATATTACGGCGATAGCTCAATTGGATAAAGCGTCAGTCCACCTTATGTCAATGAAGCTCTCTCTTCAGAAGATAGCGTGTAACAAGATGAAACCTCATCAATCGATAGAATTGAAAAGTGAATGGGAACATATTTTTTTCTCCACGTAATATTTATGCATCGCTAGATCTAAAATATGCATGTTACCATAATCTGTATAGTTCTTGAATGGTATGTTGTCCAAATGTATATGGAAAACAGCCTATTTTGGTATGGTGACTGTTCTTAACGACCAGTTGTTTGTATGGTCGAGCATGGAAAAACGACGCTGATTATGTTCGATATTATACCAGGTAATGGTTGATTTATTGTTGAACGAACCATATTGAAAATGGTTTTTCAACGCTTGATTCGGTGGTTGGCATATGGTACACATTTATGCGGGAGGCCACACTGAAAATCCAAGAGCTTTCCGCTTGCCATTTATTAAAATAACACTTGAAAATTAAATGTGCCACCCTATGACATGATCGAATGCTATCGCCAATAAATTTTAAGTGTCATCATATTAAATCACAAGTGTTTTGCCCATCACCGAAATAATGTACACTTTTTTCGAATAGATTTGACACATAAAATTTAAGTTTCGAGCCATACTGAAAATTCAAGAATTTTCCATTTGTCCTTCAATAAAATTACACTTGAAAATAAAGTGTGTTACCTTGTGACAAGATCAGCTGGCATAACATAAATTTTAAGTGTCAACGTATTAAATCATAAATGTTTTTCTAACGAAATCCATGGTTGCTAACAATTGCGGCAACATTAAGTGTACAAACACTTAAATAAAAGTTCACTTTTCCCAACATCAATTTGAGGCAACATGGCTGCGTAAAACATGCAGAACATGGTCCAGAACTATTTCAGGATTTCCACAACATATTTTGAAGATTTTGAATGGTAAGTATATTGATCGAATTTGTAAAATTATCGTATAACAGGTACGTTTCCGGTAAATATTGTCCATGCGGAAATAAATCGAAATATCGGCGCAATCGATTTGACATTGGCCTTAAGTTTGACACTGCAATTTTGATTTGTTTTGCGTTCAGTGTATGAATGGAGCTTCCATCGGAGACAGATAAAAATAAATAAATATTTGTTTTTGAAATGTTTAAACGCGAACGTGTCGAATTAAACGTACTTCAGCAAGTCAAAACACAGTATTCTATTATTTATTTTTCTTCGCATAAAAAATAGTTACGATGAGTTCCCACGGAAGCAGGTAAATTAATTTCAATAATTCTATTATGTTCGCATATTTACAAATATGGTTGACTGCAGCGTAATGGACTACGGTCCATTCATAGAAGAGGAGTAGGAGAATGCTGTCGAATGCTTCTCGGTCGAAAAAGTAGCCGTGACAAGTGAATAAGAAGTTGTCGAAACGGAGCCGACCATATACTCATTTAAAGGTGTATTTTGCCAGTGCCACTTCCGCAATCAATTTCAACCTATGGAAACCTTCATCAAGGAAATTTGTGGTAATTCAGTCACAGACTAACAGACATAACACTATGAGGGAATTCCCTCAAAAAACATCGATCCGACAATTTTCCCAGAACACTAGCTCCACCTTTTATTCACAATCTCAATCACTCATTTACTGGTGGGTTACTCCTCAGGTTTGGGAACAATTTTTCACTAGTGGTCTATCCCCTATATGCTTGTTCATATGTCAGTGGCACCATAATTTCAAATGTGGCCACAGTCCCAACTAAAAATATATTTAAAATGACCGTTAAAGCGGGCGAAGCTTTGTTTTTGAGTGTTATGTCTGTTAGTCTGTGATTCAGTTGCGGAAGTAATTCAAAAGTCTCTGGGAAGCAGGAAAAGATTTGGCAAAACGTCGGGTTATTTTCAATGAAGATAGCACAGTGATCGGAGAAGGAAAAACCTTCCGTCGAAGACGCGTGGTCAATCATTACCCTCCAGCATCAAGCAAAGAAAAAAAATTACTGTACTACGACCTTGACTCCGAGACTTCTTCAAAGATGGAGAGATAAAACGATTAAAGTTTTTGCCTATACCTATTCAACCAATATCGAGACTAGCGCACAATTTCAACAAGTGCTAAAGCAATTAGTCACTCCAAAAAATCCAGACCGGGCGGAGGCGAATTCAACACGGGATGATTCAATGTTGGGAAACGAATTATGCCAAAAACATCCGTACTTGGAAGGCTTCCACAGCTCCTGGATGTTATGGACCAATTATATTAACTCTGCAGAAGCGCATGAACGTGAAAGCATGAGAAATGCTGTTAATACTCCCTTTAAAATTTCAGAATATTTCCGCTGAGTAGCGGTTTCGGAAGCAGCACTTTTGCAGTCGTTGCACAGAGGTATGCAAGTTGTACAAACGGTTAACACCCATTGGGCAAATGAAATTTAAAAAATTAAGGATAATGTTTCTATGGCTCTAACATTGTTGCAAGGCGCTGCGCAATGTATCGAAGCATTGGAAGCGCGATCAACAGTGAGTTCAGAATTGATCACTGCCATGCAATCAGCTGTACAACCGGAGGAAGCTGGATTGAGCCGTAGTCTGATTTCACATGTAACCGATTGCAGTAATGTTGATCATAAGTGAAACGGGAGTGAACCGCAAACTTGATCTGAGTATTATATCTTCATAACAGTACCACAATGTTTTTATGTAACATTTTTATTTCATGAAATAAACAAAACGAAGTCTAGCTAAGGTACAATATTAAAATCAATAATTTTGGGATCTTATTCTAAACCTCTTTCGGGCAAAAAAAGTTACTCCAGCGTAGTACCCGCAATGCTTAAAAAGTTTTAAACATGTATAAATCCTTAATTGGTTTATTGCGTCACAAACCTCATTGCGAATGCGGCTATTTACCTGGTGGTTCCGTACAAGATTCTTCTTAATCAGTCCGAAAACAATCTTCAAGGAGTTGAAGAACGGACAGTAAGCTGGCGAGAACACAGGCAAAATACCAATGGATCTAAGATATTTAATGATATTCGCAACACAGTGAATTCTAGCGCCATCCATTATTCATACAGAATGAAACCAACGACACGACCTGACACTTCATGAAAAATTCCGAAAAAAAAGTGTTCACGAAATTAATCGCCAGTTACCAGTACATTGAGCGACCCCTCGGTAATGATAAAATATGAATTTCTCGCGCAACACTGTCTCAATTTTCTTAATGTTTATTTGCATACCCTAGCAACCAACATCCGTAACAGCTAGGAAAGAAAATATTCAAGGCGAGACATTTTTATTACCTTTTTTTATTTCGAAAGGATCAGTACCGTGTACATTGTAATGTAATACCTATTCTTCTTCAAAAAGCTCGAGTTCACTTATTTACGGATATTTTTATTATGATTTTTTTCAGATCGAACACCAGTAACATAATATGGTAATCACCTCCTTATCCTTAATCCTTATCAATTCACAGAACAAACATAATGGCACGTCATGTTCAATCGGCTAACCGTTTGGAATAAGCGCTCATCATCGGTTTCATGGCAGGGAAGTGAGCAGGCAAAAGAAGGCATCGTTTTTCCGCAAGGTCGCTCTGGTCAAAATTTCAGCGAATTGCAAGGAATAAACCACCCGAGGGACAGTACCCGTGCTGATTCAGGACGATTTCCCATACTTTGTACCTTGCTATTGAATTTTAATACGCGATCGAAACGATGGCAAGCGCTGCCGATAACTGGGTCAAAAAGACGACGGATTAAGAAATTTCTGCACTCGGTGTTTTTTTGTTATAACCTATTTTTGAAGCGATCGTTGGGATGGGATTTGAATTTTTTTAATACAAATAGGTTAGCGAACTGAGTACATATCACCAAGGATAAGGATTCAGAGCCGGCGGCTGGCAGTCCAGAGAAAGAGAATGCGGAAAAACCTAGTCCACCGGCAGTAGAACCAAAGCTGCACCGGATGTTTGGAGTTCGGTAGCTACTGACTCTAGCAGCTCCTGAAGAAAAACAAGCTCCAAGAGAAAATGGAGAAACAGCTTCCTCCGCGGAAGATGCAGAGGCATTCAAGTAAATCGAAATCTGCAGAAAATTTTGATTAGGACATAAGGAACATTGAGAGCCTCTCTTTGTTTACTTTCCCTTTCGATTATTATGACGTCACTATAACACTTTGCACTAATTTTCCAGTACATAGCCGATGGTTTTTACCAAAATATTAGGCAAAGAGTTGAGTACTAAATATTGAAACGACCGAGTAATAAACAGAAGAGAAAGACCCCAAAGAGAATCTGACTGTTGCTTACGTCCTATTCTAAATTTTCTCCCGAAATATTCTGTATCAGCTTTAAAATTATCCATGACTAATGTTTTAGCCCGGCGGATGCAAGTTTGCTAATGAAAGATGTTCGCTAAGGTCTAGTAGAATCAAAACTGGATCTGGAGGTGCAGCGGAAGGATTCTTCTTCGCCGATTGGTTGGTTAAAACTTTCGAAGCTTTGCACATGAAGCAGGAATTACTACAGAGAGTCTATGCGATGGGTTTCAACGCCCCTTCCAAGATTCAGGAGATGGCTCTACCTACTCTGTTGGCCGGTCCGCCACGGAAAATAATCGCCCAGAGTCAGTCGGGAATAGGAAAAACCGCTGCCTTCGTGCTGGCAATGCTCAGTTGAGTCCATCAGTTAAAAAACTATCTGCAGGTGATTTGCCTTTCCCCACGTATGAGCTGGCAATTCAGAAGGGGGAAGTAGCTGCCAAAATGGCAAAGTTTTGTCCGGAAATCAAACTTCCTTACGCCGTTCGCGGTGAGGAGACCGTCAAAGGGGCGAAGCTGACTAATCATATCATCGGAACACCCGGCAAGCTAATGGACTGGGGTATAAAGTTCAGGACGTACGACCTAGTTTTCCCTTTTTGTACTGGACGAGGCGGGTGTTATGGTCGGTGTTCTTCTTGGCCACGTACAAGCGTGAGGTGATGGAGTTTGCCGAGTACATCGTACCCAATCCGATTCGGCAGGCGCGGGAGCAAGAATCACTCGATAACATCAAACAGTACTACGTCAAGTTCCACAACCAGGACGAGAAATTGTGTGATTACCGTCGGACAAGCGATCATTTTCTGTCATATGATGTATAGGACAGTTGTAAACTCCAAGTAAACTTATTTTCAGAACTGTTAATAGATCGAAACAGATACGCAAAACGGCCGGTTGGTTGACCGGCAGGATGTCTCAGGATGGTCACTCGGTAGCGGTACTGTCCGGTGATCTAACGGTGGAGCAACGGTTGGACGCTCTGGATCGATTCCGAACCGGACTAGAGAAGGTACAGATTATAACGAACGTTTTGTCCAGGAATAAGTTCCACCACTTGATTCTGGCTACAACACCAGGTTACGGAGAGATTCTTTCGTCTTAGGTATCGACGTCGAACAGGTGACCATCGTCGTCAACTTCGACCTGCCGATGGATCAGCAGGGACGAGCCGATTGCGAAACGTATCTACATCGAATTAGACGCACCGGTAGATTCGGTAAGTATGACTCATTCTTGTGATCCTATAGATTTTATGTCTTCCCACTTCTTTAACAGAACGGAATCACCATCAACCTAGTGGACAGTGATCGAAGCATGATGATTTGCAGATCAATCAAAAAACACTTCCGGAAAAAGATTCAGTTGCTAGACGCGGAGAACTCGGACGAAATTGAAAATTGCTAGACACCACGGAATGTGAACGATCGTGTGGCGCGAATCCACCCCACTTCATCTGGCTGCCGGTTACAATTATTTGATTCCTTTAGTATCTCGAAGTAACCGAACTGAACGGGAATTGTAGCAAAAAATTACATGTGAGCAGAAGTTTAAGCTATGAAATATGGTAATATTTTGAATTCCAAACGCAAATTTTCAGATAAATTGTATCTCTGCAGGGCCGCCCAGTTTGCTACAGAAAATGAGCTGAAAATTTTTCAAGATCCGCCTTCAGACACAATCGATCTAGAGTGTTTGTTGATGCACAATAATAGTCATTAAATAGAAAGATTATTGAGTTATGTATAACTGGTTTTATTTATCCGAAAAGCCACAGAGAACAGACGTCCAACTTCAGCATTCAACTTGTGTAAAATCTCTAACGGTTTCGAAGGTAGTTTGGATATCTAAACCAGGTGCGCTACTGTCGTCATGTTTTTTGTGGCTGAGTGCGACAGAATTGACAGCGGTTATTTCTATCCCAGTCAAACTAGTCCGGAACCGATTCGGACTTCCAGCATGAATTCCAGCTCAAATGCGTCAACCGATAGAGTCGGTATCGGTTGTTTTCTTTGAGCTAGATTCCATGCTGAATCCATCCAGGATTTCGAACCGGTTCCGAAATCGATTTGACGGATAGTTGGGATAGGTTGGTGTGGCGGCGCTAGTGTTTTTCGTATATTAATTCAAATGTTTACACACGTTTTTTAAATATTTTTGTTCGATCATGGATGTCTGTTCTCTGTGGAAAAGCTTTAAAATAATAAGTTCATACAGCGAATCGTTGAAGTTTAAGTTTCTCTGAAATTCATTGGTGACTGACACCGGGTTATTTTTCGGCTGCTATATGTGCGATTTGTTTAGTTGTTTTCAGTTAGGAAGCAAAGCAATATGTGGGGGCAGGAAAATCCTGGTTCTGACTATCAACCGCAATATATGCACATATGAGCGTACACGGAGAAAAAATAACTAAATTCAAAGGTAAATTAGTGTAGAAAACTTCAAATTGCTGTAAATTCCAGTTTATTCTAGGGCTAATATAAAAAAACAGTTGAAACAAATTTCAAAACGTATCATGTTCCGATTAAACAAAAATCTAGCAGATAACTTATCATTCGAGTTATTCGAAATGGTGCTTTGCTATTAAAAATACATGCAGAAAACATAATCAATTATGTGAAAACAGAAAAAATCGTCGAGGACTGCCAACTTGTGTATAGATGGCATGATTCACTTGAAGAGGAGACATTTCATACATTTCTACACGAAATTTCGTTCATGGGAGATATATTTTAGAAAACAGGAATATCTCGAATAAGTTTGGCCTTAGGTGTTAACAGGAGGAGTTATAACAGGTTAAAGACTGAGCAATATTCTGAATACAAAATGGGAGCAGCTCCAAAAGAGAAGAAAAATATATTTAATGGTAATAAACTGAATCAATATATAAATAAATCTTCAAATTTATCGTTTGGTATTAAAAATGGAATCATATTATTTATTGTTCGTTAACAGCGCGATCACATCTAAGGCGGTGCGTTTTTGTGCCATGGTCCACTATCTTCACCACCACCTCCGGAGCGCCCTGAGTGTTGACTAAATAAAAATAGCGGATTTAATGTGTAGACTCGATCGTCACATTGGCCAACGCTTCCACGGTATTATCGACACCACCTCCGTTAACGCTAGTTTACAGTCCGGGAAACGTGTTACGGCCTCCATGTATTTTAAATGGAGCCAGTAATTTACAAATCCCGTCGCGGAAAATGAGTCTACACAAAAATGGTAGTTGCCATGAACTGTAAACACAACTGCGGAAAACGGCACGGATTTTTTAAACAATTATCTACATTATCTGTTCCAAACGGTAAAATTGGTGTTTTGTAAGGACAGTCGGTGCTATTTTGATACTGTTGGAATTTTTAGAAGCACCGAAACTTTTATTTAGACAGTTTGGAGAGTTCGGTGAAAAAATTTCCTGATCAAATTATGAAAAATAGCCACTGATCCCCTATGACGATTTCGCTGGATTTCCAGAGTGACGTGCACCCAGTGACGGAAGGTTATAATTACGCTTTTTTTTTAAATACAGAGGGGCCCAATTCCCAGTACACGTTTCCCGTACTGTAAACTAGCCTTTACGCTTAAAATTGTTCGCTTGAATCAGGTCCGCTAATCGGCCGTTGATTGTAGCCATCGCGCACTTGTTCATCTCTTTTCATTTGCGAATGGCCATCGAATTTAGTTTTAGTTGCTAGTTGATAGGCAGGCTCAGCGGCTGGAATAACACATAAGGCAAAATGCAATTCGTTGAATCAATCGATAAATAAAAATACTCCTTACCTAGAAGCCTAAATTGACGGTGGCGTTTGTTATATTTATATTATTATAAAATACACAGGCTCTACTCACAACCTTTACTCCGATAATTTTGTCGTACTTCAGGTCGGCCGCCTGGGTTAAAAAATCATATATTTTAACATTTTTGCGGGCCTGTCACTAGCGCGTTACGGTTTATTCATTTTCACATTAACAATATTTTATAGGGGACAAATTTTACACAAACGACGATCGGTTTGTTTATATGTTTCTTTGAGTAACCAGGGGTTGCAACGGTAACTACATGAACGTTATTAGAAAAAACAACAAACTTATCAGCGCTGCTAGTTTGATGCATTTTTGAAACAAATATTAAATTTGGCAGTTCCAGTTACCGAGTCACTGAGGGGTAGTCCGATTTGTGATACAGTTTCTGAATGCAAGTGTCTAGTCGTGTCGTTGATGAAACCCTGGATAGCTTCGAACCTGATGATTTCGAAGTGCGAAATCTCGGCAACACTGAACAAATTTTATCCGGGTGAATGTGCCCTCAGTCCTAAAGCTTTCCAAGATTCCTCCGGCGCCAAGGAAGCACAAAAATGATAGATCACTTTTTTTTCCTACAATACCGTATCCTTTTTGTCGAAGAATGTCCCTATTATCAAAACTTACTTCATCTAAAAAGACGAGGTTGTAAACATCCCACGGAAACGATAATAGCTCTGCCATGTAACGGATGATTTCTGATTCCCGGATCTGGATTGCCCGACGCTCAATATACTTCCAAGCCATCCCTGCCTCATGTAAAATTGTACATACGGAAGACATACTGATTGGTATTTTGAACTTCAGTTGGAACAGTTGCTTCGTCTCGTCTAACAAGAGTATGGGTTGCCGTTGATACAATTGAAGCAGTCACATCCGCTTTTCCACACCGAATTTTTTGTATACCTGTACACGTTTCTTCCGATTAATTGACCCGTCAGTAATAAATTTGAAACACCATTCAGAAATCGTTGGGGGAGCCTTTTCATACATTTCGACTAGCTTTTTTTACTAATGCCGAGAAAAAAGTGTCAATACAACGCATGGTAATCCGCATTTGTACGGGCGTGCTGCCAACGTACGTTCTGGATGATTAAGCTTGCCATTCCTGTGATAAAATTAAAGATAGCAATGAAAGTAAAACTTTCTTTAAATGCAACGTTATTAATTTGTTTACCTTGATGAAGCTTATGTACTTATGTACCGAGATGGCCTGTGATAGGCAAGATAATATAATTAGAGGGTAATAAAAAATAATAGTATGTTTTGAACTGCAAATAAAAAAATCAATATCTTTATTGTTTTTGTAAACATAAACAAACAGCTTTATCAACACCAGATACACTGACCGAAATGGACGTTTAACAAATTTTGACAGAAAATGCGCAAGTGCCGACTGTTTCGCTACTGGACTCCGGGCAGTTCGATTTAGTGCTGTCGCGACAATATATTGCTGTTAGAAGCAGTCTGAAAATTGAAAACTTCGTCATAAATATTAATTTAGAATTACATCAGCAAAGTAGCCAATATTGCTATTACTTATCAACTGTATTCTCGAATATGTCCTCTATAGTTCAATGAAAAACAAGTAGACAGGTTCCGTAACGTAAATCAATGCGTTTTCGAATTGATTGAGTATTTTGCAAAATATGTCGAAAAAATAATTCGTCAAGCATTCATTAAAACTAGAAGTCACTTGATGTTTACATAATATTCCTGGTTGCCAGAACTAGCAGATAAAATAACTTGATAAACCGTGCAGTCAAATTTGCGGGTTTTCTCTCCGCGTGTCTTTATATTTTAAGCAGATTTTATATTCAAATTTACGTTGAATTTACCTAATTTTGAGTATATCCCAAACAACTCAAAAGTACTTTCCTCCACGGAAGAACTAGACTGAGTCGAATCTCTCGTTTTGTTTTTGACAACACAAATAAGTGCGAAAACGACGCACAACTCAAAAGTAAGTTAAAAGAACTTATTCTTTGGGTTCTTTTATTTTTCCGTGTACTTTATTTTATCAGTGCAAAATATTTTTTAATTTATCAAAATGAACATTTTTTACGGTGCGAACTTATCGTTTAAATGTCAAAATCATGTTTGTCATATTTTTGGATCACTTTTGATTACGAATTACGAGTTCATTGTGCATTTTGCAACTGCGTGCAAGTGAAAATTCCTACCATTTTGAGTGTTTAAAGCTGTAAAATCAGGCAGAATGGTTAAAAAACTAGTAAGAGTTTGCCAATTCATGTTTTTACTTTAAATTTGAGGATATCCGGTATAATAATAATATCTAGCAAACATATTCGTCGTCAATAAAACACCCTAGTCTGTGTAGCTTTTGTGTTTGAGCTGGATCTAAAGGAAGCAGAAGGGGGTTTTTGTTTCGCCTTCTTCGTGGAAAGTGTCATCAGCAAATAAAACTAACTTAGCACCAATCAAAATAACAAAGATTTTTTTTTGGTTCCGGCCAAGTCCTGAAATTCGAGGACAATGGAAACCGAACGTGTCGAGGTATGTGCGATAACTTCATGTGTTAAACTCATTATTATTCTTAAATTTATTAAACTGTATGTGTATGTCGACCTTCGGGGTTTCCGCACAAGAAGTAATAATATCTGTTTCGATTGTAGGAAATTTTTATGCAGCATGGTGTTATGCTGAAAAAAGCAAGCGCTACTTATCTTTCGGCACTTAACACCGAGGGAGTACTGACTTTCGGTCGATTTTCAAAAGGTGATCTACACTTTTTCGAATGGAAACAGGCGGAAACATGCGAAGTTTTAGATACTGAATGTCAAGACAGTGGTTGGTCCCTAGTCGATACGATCGAATCTACCTCGTCGATTCCAATCCCAGCAGCAAACGATGACAGCAATAACCCAACCGACACAAACTGGATTCCAGAACATCATTCACAAAAACCAAAAATTTCCATTCATGTTCTCTTCCGGGATGTGAAGGGAATCGAATATAGCCGGAATGAGCTTAGATTTTTCAATCAAGACTTAAGCATTCATAGTCTGTATCTGTTCCATCATGGATCGCCTTTTTCTTTTGTGGATTTTCTCGAGCGGAAGCAATTTATCAGAAAAAGTGCCCGTCGGAAGCAATTCTTCCACTGCCTCCCAGAGGCAGACAACGATAAACTACAAAGATCTTTCTCAGAGCTCAACATCGAGGCCATCCGAAATCGTCCACGCCCCAATCCGTACTATGATTTCATGTCGAAGCTGGCCAATGTTCATAATCAAATATTGCCTTTGGGTAGACAACCAGAGTCTGAGTTCAGAATCCGATTGAGCCCCCAGAACGAAACGGAAGCTGTGGGTGAGCGTAATGGCGGTGAAACGATCAATGGTGTAGGGGAAAATACAGTCAGCAGAAAATTAGTTCCAAGACCTCCGGCTCAGCGAGGGTCTCCATTAGATGCGGCGAAGTGGTCGGAATACCGGGCGCCCAATGGGTCCATTATGGACCCTGATCGGGTTAAAGATATCATCTTCCGAGGGGTAAGTAATCGCAATGGGTGCAATTGAAGCAACCCTTAAAGACTTCTAATATACAACCAATTTGTTCTCTCTTTCTTCCAGGGTATCAACGAGGACATCCGCGCAGAAGTGTGGAAATATTTGCTAGGGTTGGATATTTGGGAGCATTCCACAGCGCAGCGAGACGAACGAAGGGGAGCTAAAACTCAGGAATACTTTCAAATGAAGCTGCAATGGTTGACCATAACTCCGGTTCAAGAACATAATTTCACCGGATATCGGGAACGAAAGTGTCAGATCGAAAAGGACGTCAAACGAACCGATCGGACGTACGACTTTTTCGCCGGGGACGACAATCCCAATCTTGCCAAACTGTCGGACATTTTGATGACGTACGTGATGTATAACTTTGACCTCGGTTACGTGCAGGGAATGAGCGATTTGTTGGCACCTATTTTGAGTCTGGTGCAAAATGAGGCAGAGAGTTTCTGGTGCTTTGTGGGCTTCATGCAGAAAGTGTTCAGCAACTTTGATATTGATCAAAAAGGAATGAAGCAGCAATTGGAGCATTTGCGAACCCTGTTGGCCTTCGTAAACGAGGACCTGTACAACTATTTGAAGGAGAACCAATCGGAAAACATGTATTTTTGTTTTCGTTGGTTGTTGGTATGGTTCAAGCGAGAATTTTCCAATAAGGACATAATGCAGTTGTGGGAAGTGCTTTGGTCCGGTTTGCCTTGCCCTAATTTCCACCTCTTCGTATGTGTAGCCATACTTGATCAGGAAATGGACGTATTCATCAACGGTCAGTTCACTTTCACTGAAATTCTTAAGCACGTGAATGAGCTATCGGGCAATTTGAACTTGCTAGCCGTTCTCGAGCAGGCCGAAAGCATTTACCTACAGGTGAAAAAGACGCTGGACACATCCAAAGAACCCCATGTGGAGCTGAAGAAGCTAATCGGCGAGGAAGTCAGCCCGGACGGGGCCGGAAGTACGGCGAGTGACGAGGATGACGACAGTTGTATGTCAATTGTAAACGAGAAGTCTCCCGAGGATCAGGAAATGTTGCAACGAAAAGTGGACGAGGCTTGCGACCTGTCAATGAGCTATGCGTTCTTCTAATCTAATGCACGAAGAAGAGTGACGAGGCGGAAGTTGTGCTGCTAAGCTACTTTTATAAGTTTGTTTACTGTTGGTCCCAGTTGAGTGGTTAGGAAGAGGTTGAATCGAAATTTTCCCTGAAATTGGTTACGATCAATATTCATGTAAAAATTTAAAACTTTTGTAGAATATGTACAGCGGTGTTTATTAAAGTTATTTTCAACAATTTCTATTACACATTGCTGGTATTGTAGATGACATTCCTTATGACTCTTTTTTACGAATTCTGGATGCATTGTATGCAACAAACAACTCCTGAAAATAAACGTATTATTCCATAGCATTTGTATGTACCCTATGTTCGCTGAAATGAAATGGGATTAACCCAATAAAGACAATTTTATTTGGTGTATGAAATTGAGTTTCAACACCTTTTACTGGATTGCAACATAAAACGATAAATTTTGCTTTTGGATTTATTTACAGTGTATGCTTTTATCGTTTGACGTTCCTGTTCCATTGATGTTAGAGAAAATTTGTAAACAATCTACCAGATACGAATCAGCAAGTAATTTCTTTGTGTTATTACCATAGTCACTAGAGGTTTTCTTCGGTTTTCCAAATGAAGAAAACAGCGGAAATGGAAAAATCCAAGCAAGCAAAAGATAAAACCATTCGAAATCGCAACAAACGTAAGTGTAAACGCAAAAAGGGTGCCAAGCAGCTGAAGACAAATTTTGATCAAAGTTTTCCCCGTGAGAGAACTAGCGTTCCCAAACCATCCCCACCATCAACAGGTAGTGCGATGCTTTTTAACTCACCTCCAAGTTTTGTTCAGTTGAAAAACGCACAAAATGTTTGGATAAAAACTTATCAAAATGCGGTTAGATGGCAGTATCAACATCAACTCAACTATTGGAAACATTGCACGCTACGATTGCGAGAGGAAAATGCACGCCTTAGACGGCGACTTGCTGTACAGGATTCAGAGGAGGAGGAAGAAGGTATGTAGATGTCAATGTCTGTGCTGGAAAAATAATTGAGTTTGACTGGTTTTGAAAATGTGCATTAGTCACGAGATTAACATACTCTGTAACACTTCAAACAGCAGACATCATCGTGCCTTCTGAATTAGTTTATAGTATCGCGATCACTATCGCCCTGCAGACAAACTAGTTGCGTAATAGTAGTTTAAATCCACCCGCCACATGATTCAATTTTGCTGATTTATTTCTCTGTTTAATTTCTCATTCCAATCGAATCGCAGAAGCCGAAGCTCGTGCACAACAACAACAACAACGAAGGCATGGAACTACTGCTGTGAAGGTAGAGGAAGGTGCGGATGAGGCTCTACTAGACGAGGAGTTTATTGCGTTTATGGAAGTGTCCGCTAGGCATCGCCTGGAACGAAGGAGGTTAAAAAACGAAAGTGTTCATTAATTAGATTTATGAATAAATTAAGACAGATTAAATATTTCGAAACCATCACACGACCAGTTTGCCAATCCATCAGTATCGCTTTACGTAACATAGAGGGTATGGGAAACGGCAAACAACGGAGTCCCATCGGGGTATTTGATTGAATTGTTAATGTATGAAAAAAAGATTACTTGTAGTATCATTAAGTTATACATTGGTAGAGATGTTTGTGTGATCTAGTAGTAAAAAATGTCGACTATCAATTTACGTCATTTGGAATGATATACTTTATTGTCTTAATTCTTTTTCTCTATTTCTATAATAAAAAAAAAGGATTGATATATTAACCCACAACAAAATTATTAACCTGAAAATTCAATGCCTCACATACTCCTACAGATCTCAATTAGGAGGGTAAAAAACTAACGGAACAAAAACAAAAGCTAGGGAGTCAGTAGTTCGAATCGCCGGTGATAATGTCATCACGTTTCAAGTTGTTTAACACAATTTTGTCTACATAAAACAGCCGAAAGCTGTAAATTATGTTTTACAGCTTTCGGCGTTACTGCTGTATTATGGAGTTATGGGCTCGTTGTGCTTTCGTCGCACCTGTTTCACGAATTTACCGCCGCTATCTCGGAGCTCCATTTTATCCATGAAATGGCTCGACCTTTGAGCCATTTAACTCTCGACTCTTCTCTTGCTTATCGCTTTCATCTATTACATCGCCATTTAGCTCTCGTATCAGTGACCCATTTAGCTGCTGAAACCATGAGCCAATTAGCTCCTGTTTCCGTGAGTCATTGAGCTCCCTGCCTTATCACGATCCACTCGGATAGTCCCCGGCGGTAAATGCACACTACTCCAACTGAGACTTCCTCGGCGGAGGAATTTCTTCCGACACCGATAGTCACTTCCTTGAACCATTTAACTCCCAGCTTTATCGAGATCAACTCATATATTATCCGGCGGTTAAATTACCCTACTCCGACTCCGAATTCTCCGGCGGTGGAATTTCTCTCGGTACCGATGTCTGTTTCGTGAGCCAATTAGTACCAATTTTTGTATCGATATAGGCGGATAGTCCACAGAGGCGCGTTCCTACTGTGAATTCCCCGGCGGAAGATTTCTTCCGATACCTGCTCGGTTCCGTGAGTCTTAGCTCCTCGCTTCGTCCCGATCTACTCGATTTAGTCCTCAGCGGTGGACCTGGAGTACTCAACGGGCCAGTCAGTAGGTACTAAAGTCTGTCCAGCGCGTCCGGGTTGAGCGTAGCTTCCGGTTAATTGGCGCCCCAACAACCCACTGCTAGCCGCTCGACGCAATTTGCTCGCTCTAATCCTCGGCGGAGGATCTACTCTACTCTCGAACAACCAGCACCCGGTGGAATGTCGAGGTCAGTCCAGTGATTCCGGTGGAGCCTGGTGTCCGGTTCGCTGGCGCCCCGACGACCCGAAATCGGTGCTACGTTGTGTACTACTCAACTGGTCCTCGGCGGCGGACCTCATCTATACTAGCGGAGAGTTCCCCAACGGCGGAATTTCTCCCGAAACCCGTTTTGTTGGTTCACGCCGGCGCACAGTGGGGCGAAACTGAAAAAAGACGGTCAAAAGTCTTTCCTGAGTTTCACAGATGTTTTCATGCTTTTATGTCTTCAAGAAAGTTTCCTAGGACTACATTCCACATCTTTTAGGATAAGCACCTTAATTTTTCTTAAGGTGCAAGTGTCACATAAAAAAAATTTTTTTAGCTCGACAACCAAAAATTTTTTTTTTGTGCGGAATCTTGTAGAGCAATTTGTTTTGAGCAACTTTGAAGAACATGTCTGCCATCTATATATTTTTCCTTAAGAGATTCTCTTCTACAACTTAATTTTTTCTACATTTGTATATTCTAGAAAGTTTTAGACACCGTCAAAACACACAACTTTTCTGAAGACTCCAATGATGTATAACATGTGTATCGGGATTTAAATCGATTTTTCTTTAAAAAATACTCTTTTTCATTACAAAATTTCTCAAAATTGTGAAACTTTGTGAACCAAAACTCAGCATGATTAGATTCGTCATGTTATGTAGTATTTGTAGGCGAAGGATAACAATCCGGACTTTTCGGGTTTTTTAGTTTTCCTACATTTTTATACTGTATAATGTATGGATATTTCGCAGTATCTATATATCGGGCGTTAGTAAATCAACACGTAATAATACAGAATACTAAACTCAATGCAAAATATATCTTCTATTATCAACAATTAACATGTAAAAACAATGAAAGTGTATGAAGCACTTATTATACATTAGAAGTATTTTATATTGAACTAGCCAATACCCGCCGCGTGTTGCTGTGACTTTCAACGAAATAGGAGTAAACACAATTTGTTCCGAAGCGCCATGGCAGATAATCCCCAACCAATAGCACACAAACACGCTCCATAACAAATATCTACTACGTATAAATTTTTAGGGCAATCGGTTAAGCCTTTTGGGAGTCCATAAATCACATACATACAAATATTGACTTTTATATATATATAGAAGAAGATGCCTAAAACGATTAATCTTGTAAAGATTACATAATTTTGGTATTATCCCTCTCATTCTTCGTTCCAGTTACTCAAAAATCCACATAACGCAAGCTCTGAGAGTGATTCAGAATGATATTTGCTTTGATGTGTGTTTTCTTTTATTTTCAATAATTCACAATAAAATATTCATATTACTAATGCAATAAATAATTGGATTACTGTTAAGCGTGTAATGTTCCCGCGTAAAAAAGCAATTTGGTCGTCCTTCTAATGTATAATTAGTGCTTCATACACTTTCATTGTTTTTACATGTTGATTGTTGATAATAGAAGAAATAATTTTCATTGAGTTTAGTATTCTGTATTATTACGTGTTGATTTACTAACGCCCGCTCTATAGATACTGTGAAATATCCATGCATTATACAGTATAAAAATGTAGGAAAACTAAAAAACCCGAAAAGTCCGGATTGTTATACTTCGCTTACATTTACTACATAACATGGCGAATTTAATCATACTGAGTTTTGGTTCACAAAGTTTGACAATTTTGAGAAATTTTATAATGAAAAAGAGTATTTTTTAAAGAAAAATCGATTTATACCCCGATACACATGTCACACATCATTGGAGTCTTCAGAAAAGTTGTGTGTTTCGACGGTATCTAAAACTTTCTAGAATATACAAATGTAGAAAAAATTAAGTTGTAGAAGAGAATGTTGAAAAATTGATTTTAAGGTGCAACGTACATATCACTTAAGGAAAAATATATAGATGGCAAATATGTTCTTCAAAGTTGTTCAAAATAAATTGCTCTACAAGATTCCGCGCAAAAAAAAATTTTTGGTTGCCGAGCTAAAAAAAAAATTTTTTTTAAGTGACACTTGCACCTTAAGAAAAATTAAGGTGCTTATCCTAAAAGATGTGGGATGTAGTCCTAGGAAACTTTCCTGAAGACATCAAATCATGAAAACATCTGTGAAACTCAGGAAAGACTTTTGACCGTCTTTTTTCAGTTTCGCCCCACTGTGCGGCGGTGTTACTATGTTAGTCTCTTCGCCACAGTCTCTGCATCAGACTCTGTTTACAGCTTCACACCTATGCTCTTCGACGATATTGTCAACTGCCATCCCTGGCTTACTTATTCGAACTTTTTCGAACCAAGGGCATTCGAAGATCACGTGTTCCAGTGTCTCTTGCTCACTCCCACACTCCGGGCAAAGGAGTGACGAAACATGTCCAAACTGATGCATGTCCGGAAGCAACCGTACCGGGCACAAAAACTGTGTCAGGTAGTTGAGAGTCTCTTCCCGAAGCACGTTGAATCGTGTTTCGGGAAGTGACTGGCCACCGACACCATACAAGAAGAAGCTAATACGGACGATGGGCAGGTGACTAACGATCATGAAAAGCCTTCGACCCGGATGGAATACCAAACGTGGTGCTGAGAGCTGCGATCCTGGCAGTCCTGGACTTGTTCAAGATGGTGCTGCAGAATTGTCAATATGAAAGTATCTTCCCCAAAATGAGAAAAGTTCAAAAGCTGTTGTTGCTGCCTAAGCCAGGGAAACCACTGGGCTATCCGAGCTCGTATAGTCCCATACATCTACTGGATACACTTAGCAAACTCCTGGAAATAATGACTCTTAACATGCATGACGAAATGCACGCAGGATGAGAGCGGACTGTTGAAGATGCAGTTCGGATTTCGCAAAGGAGTATCGATAGTGGAGGCAATTCGGACAGTGCTCGCGAGTGCTGAGAAGCATCTAAACAGAAACAAAGAGGAGATCGATACTGAGCTGTGGTCACGATAGATGTGAAGAATGCTTTTAACAGCGCCAGCTGAGGAGCCATCGCCCCAGCGTTGGACAGAATGAGATTTCCGATATCTATGCCAGATCCTGAGGAGCTACTTCCAGAGCAGAGTGCTACTGTACGGGAGAAGAATGAAGGTTAAGTAAGTCAACGCGAGTCACAGCGGGTGTTTCTCAGGGCTCCATTCTCTGTCTAACTCTTTGGAACGGGATGTTTCGTGGACGACGGTTCACCAATGGTGATGAGTGAGACATTTGAAGAAGTGGAGGTGTCGGTGATGGAGACAATATACGCGCTCGAGAGCTGGATGGACGAAGTCAAGTTACAAATTGCTCACCTCACGACGGAGGTGTTGTTAATCAGCAGCTACAAAGCAGTTCAGCGGATGCAGAGCGACGTTGAAGTGCACGTGGTTGCATCGAAGCGTGCACTGAAGCAATTGGGTGTGATAATCGACGATCGGTTGAGCTTCAGCAACCACGTCGATTACGCCTGCGAAAAGTTTTACTGCGATATCGGGTCTGCCTCGGGTGTGGCGGTGGAAACTGAAACGTAAAAAACTGAACAGGACGTACAGGCTGGAGACCACATGCGCTATCGCCGGGATGATCTCCATCTGCATTACCCTGGCGGAGGATATCGAGTGCTACAATCGGAGAAACATCAGAAACGTGAGGGATATGGTGAGAATCGATTCGATCACTAGGTGGCAGCAAGAATGGGACAATACGGAGAAAGGAAGATGGAACTACCGATCCCAATCCTGTCGACGTGGATCAATAGAATGCACGGTGATGTCGAAAAGTCACCATGCGAAAAATGCATGTGCTTTTCCGACAACAAGTTTAGTAAAAAGTTGTTTAAAGTTGCTGAAAGACCATGCTGGTGCAGCTTCTCTGAAAGAATGTTGATCGAAACTGAATCAAAAGCCCCCTTAATATCTAGGAAAACTGATGCCATCTGCTCTTTGCTAGCATAGGCCATTTGAATTTCAGTTGAGAGCAACGCAAGACAATCGTTCGTCCCTTTGCCTTTGCGGAAACCAAATTGTGTATCTGACAGTAAGCCATTTGCTTCGACCCAATTGTCGAGGCGGGATAGGATCATTTTCTCGAACAACTTCCGGATACAGGACAGCATTGCGATCGGACGATACGAATTGTTGTCGGAGGCTGGTTTTCCTGGTTTTTGGATGGCGATGACCTTCACTTGCCTCCAATCGTGTGGGACAATGTTAGCCTCAAGAAACTTATTAAATAAGTTCAGCAAGCGTCTCTTGGCAGTGTCTGGCAGACTCTTCAACAAGTTGAATTTGATTCTGTCTAGCCCTGGAGCTTTATTGCTACACGACAAGAGAGCAAGTGAGAACTCCACCATCGAAAAAGGTGTTTCGTTCGCGTTATCGTGAGGGGACGCGGCGCGGTAGATCTTCTGTGCCGGGGCGGAATCCGGACAAACCTTCATGGCGAAATCGAATATCCAACGGTTTGTTTCCCAAAGAGTGCTCATCGATGTTTCCCTCGTTAATCCGTCGATCAACCGGCGCCAATAATCGCGTTTCTTGGCTTTCATCAGACTCTTCATTCGCTTGTCTAACGTCGCGTACTGTCGAAAACTAGCGGGTAACCCGTCGTTCCGGAAGGTCTTATACGCAGCGGCCTTCTCCGCGTACACGTCTGAGCACTCTTTATCCCACCACGGATTAGGAGAGCGTTTTTGTATGTTCGCGCCGGGTACTGGCTTAGTCTGAGCTTGATTCGCACTGTCGAGAATCAAGCCAGCCAAAAAACTGTACTCTTCCTCCGGAGGAAGTTCTTGAGTAGATTCGATGTTGTCGGATATCGCGGCAGTATAGCTCTTCCAATCGATATTTCGTGTGAGGTCATACGAAATATTGATTGTTTCCAATTGCCTTAAGCCGTTATTGATTGAGATTACGATCGGCAGATGGTCGGTACCGTGGGGATCAGGGATTACCTTCCACGCGCATTCTAACTGTAGCGAGGTCGAGCAAAGGGATAAATCTAATGCGCTTGGGTTGGTGGGGGAGGAATCCGTGTCATTTCACCCGTGTTTAGAATTGTAATATTGAAGTTGTCGCAAATATTGTGAATTAAAAAAGAACGGTTATCATCATAAAGGCAACCTCATTCCGTACAGTGAGAGTTAAAGTCTCCTAAAACTAGTCGCGGTGCAGGCAGGGATTCTATGATGTCATGTAGCCGGCGATGCCCAATCGCGGTGTTGGGGGGATATATATGGAAGCTATGCAAATATCTTTGCCTTTGGTTGTTACTTGACAAGCGACAACTTCAATACCTGTTATCGAGGGGAGGTTAATTCTGTAGAAGGAATAGCACTTTTTGATCCCCAAAAGCACTCCTCCATGGGGGGTGTCTCGATCCAGGCGAATAATATTAAAATCGTGGAAGTTGAGATCTATATTTGAAGTTAACCAAGTTTCACATAATGCAAATGCATCGAACCTCAAACTGTTTATTAAAATTTTGAAGGAATCGATTTTCGGGATGATACTTCTGTAATTTCACTGTAGAACAGTGATCAAATCCGTCGTTCGATGAGTTAGCCATCGAAGGATTCAATCGCTGAAAGGAGGGGCCATTTAACAGTCAACTGCTTCAAAAATGTTCTTACTGTAGGGAGAAAAGCTAACATAAGACTTTTAATAGGATCAGTTATACTGAAAGTTTTTATTATCCAGTCCACTATGTCCGAGAGCTTGATAATTCCAGTGCTGTGATTATTTTCGAACTGAAACAAAGGAACACTTGGGATTTTTGATGTTCCTGGAAGTGCTGGGAACTCATTCTCTGAGTTTAGTCATCCGAGACCAGGAGCTACTTGCTTCGGTTTGGTTGCAACACTTCCAATAGATGCGACTTTCGGAGCCCCGTCAAGAGATACCTTCTGGCCTTTACAAGGAACTTTAGGAGAGGGGATAAACTAAAACGTTCCCCCGCAACTACTACTGAGTGCAAACGCTTGCACTCAAGTATTTTCACTGGCTGAAGTAAGCAGTCTCTAAAACGGCCAACCCCGTACTGCAGCAGATTCTCGCATGTCAAACTCTCATCGGTGACAACGCCATCAGACTATACTTTTACAGCTGGAAGATACACATAATAGTCCTTCGTAAAGTGCTCGCAGCAAGCAATATCGTTTGCCTGTTTTGAGTTAGTCAACACGGCCCTGAGCCTGTCTGAGCGGACCTTTTTTATTTCGGTCACAGCCGAGAACTTTTCCGTCAGGTCTTTCGAAATCTGTAACAGATTCAGCGATTTTGTTTTGGGCCGAAAGAAGACCACAAAGGGACCGGTCGAGAGCGTTGGATATTGTTTGGGACGGGGGAGAGCCTTGGGAATCGATTCGACCTCCATTTGGCCGTCCGGGGTGGGAGCCATCGACACCGTCAACGCACGGGGTTAGCACCCGCGCAGACGGGAAAAAGCCGTAAATGTATCAAAAAGGTGTATTTTACTTATCTGTATACTCGTTTCCCACGACGCACCAGTCCAGCTTATATAGCTGGTTATTGTTCAATCCTCAGTTTGCGAATAAAAGGTTGAGGAATGCGGCCTAACGGTTAACACACGCACAAGAGAAAATAAAAGTCCAAACCTCAAAGAGGCAGAGAATGGCAAGATAACCTTGAACGCGGATTAGTACTGTTCTTTTTCGCACGGACCGAAAACAAAACACTTCTATCTCGATCGAGCGATGAGTAGAGACTGCACATTACATTTTAACGAGTTTTAAAGGATTCTTTTTTAGAGATTTACGTACGAATAATTGAAAAGCTGGTAAGTCTTCCCATGTTCCCCTATACTAGCTGAACTAGTTTTTATTACAACTAATACTGTTATTGGCTACTTCAGAAAAGTGACACTAAAAATACGCCATCCTGTATTCGATATATTGTAACAAGTAGATGGTCTACTAGAAAGAGTCGAATTTGGACAACTTTCGAGCAACTTATTAGAATATCACCGTTCCTATTTTAGTTTTTGGAAGAACTTTAAACTATGTGTGCGTGTAGAATTTTTCAAGTCTTCGCAACAGTTAATCCCCGGACAAAACCTTTAAGTTCTGGATGATATGCCCCATTATTAGCTAGGGTTACCAACCGTCCTTATTTTAAAGGACATGTCCTTATTTTCGAGGTTTTTGGAAAGCGTCCTTATTTTACTTCAAATGTCCTTAATTTTAGTCTTAAACCTTGGCATATACAGGGTGGTCAACATGAAGTTTTTTAACAAAGCATTTTCCAGTAGTTAACGGGTACTAACTGCAGCCATGCTATTGTAGTTTAGTATTGTTTGCCATTTCATAATGAAACGACTTACACTGGCTCACCATCTTCAAATTATTCAACTATATTTCGAAAATCAGCGATCTATGGGAAATGTGTTTAGTGCACTCCGACCATAATATGGTCGACATAATCGGCCAACTGACTCAACTCCCGTCCCCCAAATCTTACGAATATAATATTATACCCTATTTTATATGTATAAGTTAGCTGTAAAGTTTTTTTTTAGTTTCATTATATAAAACAAAATAATATTGAAATGTGTAACCCCCTAGTTTTAAGAAATTCAAAATGTAAAACAATGAAAAAATGGCACCTTTAAGCTAACGCATACGTGCCTTATCAAATAAACAAATTGAAAAAAAAACTGACTCAACTATTCACCATACAACCAAAAAGTAAGCGTTGTAGTTCTCGTTATTGGATGATTAGCGAACAAATCGACCACGTCCAGCACGCAGTGAAGAAAATATAGCGGCGGTAACATCCCCAAGCATTGGAAACCAACATTACTCGAGTAATTAGCCAGATACCACTGAAATACTCGAATCCGTCATCAAAATTTGGACCAGTCGAATGGACTACCTGAAGCTCCAACATGGTCAACATTTAAAAGATTTTCATTTATTTTCAAACAATGAATGGCAAAAAATGTTCTTTTGATTGACAAATAATCAATTCGCGATTTACTACATTTTTCAATTTTTTTACTAGATTTAAAAAAAACGTCATGACGAATCACCCTGTATTAAATTATTCAGATCAACTTTATTCCAAAAGAATCAATTTCAATTTCTTCCAGCGATTTTTTTGGTAATGCATACTCTCTGCGACTCATGGCAACCAAAATTTGTTTTACTCAGAAGCAACCAAAATTTGTTGGATAGCTCAATGTGAGGTTTGGCCAAAGTTCGGTATTGGCACTACACTATTCTAATTTGTCTCGATTGAGATACAACGTCCCAGTTCAACCGCTGGAAAATTAGCCAGAATTTCGACTGTTTTTTCAGAATTCTGGATCAAGTGACATACTGACAAAACATTTGGCAGGGATGTCCTTAATTTGCTCTCAGTCTATTTGGTAACCCTATATTAGCATATCTGCAAAGTAACTATTCAGGCAACTTTGGGCCTTAGATAACAGTAATACTGTTTTTTAGGTAAATCGAGGTCTCATATATGGCGTGACCATTTTTGGACATGATAAAAATTTCTAAAATTCGATTGGGCCGCATTGTTGTGCGGCATGCTCACCAATTACTGTGGGACATACCAAACTTTTGTTGTATGGCATGGGGTTTTTTTGCCGTAGATGAAAGAAGAAACTATAATTTGAGCTTCTTTGGAAAATTGATAATCTTACTTGTATTAGGGTGTTTTAATACAAAATTAAGCGGGGACTGTTTTCTAACTGAAATAGCAATAAATTAGCGTGGTTAATGCGGAGATAATTATTTATGCTTAAGGGATGTGGTATCTTAAGTTGAGAGAGTGAGTGAGATGTCATGAGATGAATGAAAGAACCTGGAGCTGGGATTCGGAGAGAAAGAGTAGGAGTTGACAGCAAATGTCTGTGCGTGTGTATGTATGTGTGTGTATCTGTGCGTCTGTGTGTATGCGACCAAAATGTCACTCATTTTTCTCAGAGATGGCTGAACCGATTTTGACAAACTTAGTCTCAAATGAAAGGTACAACGTTCCCATAGACTGCTATTAAATTTCTAATGGATCCGACTTCCGGTTCCGGAATTACAGGGTGATGAGTACGATCACGCAGAAAAGGTTGATTTTAATAAATTCTGCAATGAATGTATAAATGAGAAAATTTTTCCTAAATATGACCACAACTGCTTCGATTGGTAGTATTAGGTCATTAACAGCCATTCTAAGTCTCTTTGACCAAATTGGCCACCATCATCGGTTCTGGAAGCCCCGGCGGAAGTATCTAAATTCAGAATAACAGTCACATCGGTTTCTCGGAGATGGCTAGACCGAATCAACCAAACTTAGCCTCAAATGAAAGGTGTTGCGCCCCCGTAAATGGCTATTAAATTTCATCCCGATCCGACTTCCGGTTCTGGAGTTACGGGTTGTGCGGTGCGATCATATAGCAAATTCCGATTCAAACCGATACTCCGATGAAAGCAAAACAGGTAAAAATTTCGCTAAAATGTCTCTCAAATAACTTAAATTTGCAGTTCTAGGTCACCGACGGCCAACCAAACTTTCGTTGACTACATGGACCACCATGGACGGTTCGGGAAGTGCCCGGGAAAAGCGGCCATCTTTCAAAATTAATGAACTCACATCAGTTTCTAGGAAATGGCTAGGCCGATTTTTACAAACTTAGTCCCAAATGATAGCTATAATATCCCCACAGAAGTCTATAAAATTTCGTACGGATCGCTTATATGGGTCCGGAAATATAAATTAAACCGTCCGGTCACATATGAAATTCCCATATAAGCCGGAGCTCAATTTTTTTTTCAAAGGGAAGACCCCATGAAATTTCAGAAATCGAATTCGTATTTTTGATGCCAAACATTTTTAAAATGCATGAAACGTCGAGATTTTATGTTAATTTATTTTTTTTTTATAAAAATCGACTTTTTGGACTAAGCCGATTTCGCTCCTTTTTTCAATTCAATATTACCGGGACTGTTTTTTCTTTTGCAAAATTTTAAAACACGAATAATGATTTATTTCTTGTATATAGTTGTCAAGTCATTCTCAAATCAGTCAAAATTAAACGGCAAAAACGAAGTATTGCTTCTTAATCCGACATCATTTTCTAGATTCCTTGATAAAGGTGAAATAAAATCACCGAAACTGTCGGATTAAGAAGCAATACTTCGTTTTTGCCGTTTTATTATGACTGATTCAGCCGATAACATTCTCAGAATAATTAACAACAGTCTTCAAACAACTTAAACTTGTCAAGTCATGTATAATAAAATTGTAATGTATACATTTGAAAGCTTTTAATAAATATAAGCAACTAAAAAAATCTCGTGTTCATGATTGAGAAAGGCACAATTGCACCGCTAGGTGGATTAAAACAGGTTTTTTTTCGGAACATCAACAGAAAATAAACACACAGACATCGTCGATGTGAGTCGACTGGTATATGAGACGGAAAACATCTTGAAAGTTTAATCTAATTCAATAAATAAGAAAAAAGCATAATAAAATTGCCTGGCTTTCAATTTTCAATTATTTTATAAAGAAAGATTGTGCCATTTGCACAATAATATGACTACGAAAATGATAAAATGCCCTATAAAATGCATAAACGTCCAATGGAATCAAAATTGTGCAGTTGCGACTTATGAAATCCTTAAGCAGGTTTGCGTCGGTGTAATAAAATACTACATCTACTTCTTATTTTATTGTTCAACTATTGAAGATGCAGTAAATTCGATTTGCCCATCCTGACTGTGATTGTCGAATATGTACTGGGGTGCCTTTTACCCTCCCTTACCCTATCTAGAATCTCATCAGAGTTCTTTCCCAGTCCTTCGGCTTGATTCCATAGCATCAATCGTGCCAACAGCGGAAGAAATCCCTCAAGAGCCGGGACAGAATTCAATGCGCGTGACCTTGCACTCGTCAGTCAAGAAAAAAGATCAAACCACGAAGTTTACCTTCCATTTTTGCATCGTTTCTGGCCGCCACCCGCACCACCACATATTTCTTCAGCAGCACCATTTACCTCCCCTCCCCCCACCCATTTCCAATTTTAATGCTCATGAGTAGCTCTTTGATGTTCATCTCCATCGATTCTGGGATTGTTTTACCATGGCATTACCATTTATTTCATACCCAAGACCTCGCCTCCACAGCCACATCCCATTTGCTCGTTTGTCCGATTGACGATCGTGGCTCTGTTATTGCAATATAAAAGCCTTTTCTCATGTTCTATAGACCAAGTCCTAGCTCAACAGAAGAAGATGCACTAGAGTCACAGCCCCTCTTGTGGATCAAACTCATCGAGCAAGTTTCAAATGCATGATATACGCATATGGTGATGGTTGAAAATAGAACCGCTACCCTATCATCATGCATAAAACAAATGACTCCGATGAACTTGATGATGAAAAACGAAAGAAAAAAACAATCCAGCCAAGTAGAATGAGATGCAGACGGACGGACGGACGGACAGACGGACGACGGACAGGCGGAATTGAGAGAGCTAAAATTTAAATTAAGCAAACTAATGGATGAGGAAGGCTATATCGAACGGCATGCACATACGAATGGGGGAGGCTGCAGAAACGAACGAGCAAACATACACACCGCTAATTATAGTTTGGAAGCGAAATCGTGGTGACATTCGACTGCGGAGAAGAATTTGCTTCGTGGAAAAATAGCGCATTCGATGATGAGGGGGGAATTAAACAAGACAGCAATTGAAGCTTGTTTGGGGTTATTCATCCTGCCACAGCTAGCGTGCAGTCAGAGGAGGGACTGTCTGCTCCGGATGCAATGATTTCTAGTTCATCTTGACTATCGTGAAGGGAACTCAGTGCGGCAATAGCTGCAGTCGATCTACAAGTTCAAGTTCGTGGGATGTGAAGTCTCGTTTTTTTTTTGGTCTGGGAGAGGTCAAAATGTTATTCTTGTTGAGATTTTAATTGAATCATTTAATGCAAACCGTAGTACTTAAAACTTGACTTAATGAACTCTTTCTAGGTACTTTGGCTAGCGTTTTAATGATGTGTCTGAATGCATCGTCCTTTCAGTTGTTTTATGCTCGGTAACTGTTCTAGGGCTGATGGTATCTAATTTGAACCAGTTGGAATCATATTTGATCGCTGGGAAGTAGATACGACAGTTGTTTAGTTTAGTTTAAAACTGAACGGAATTTAGAAATTATGGCACCAGTTGTTGACTGGCCAGCATGATTGCTTCTCACTACAGTGGGTCTGGGTTTAATCCTAGCCGTCAGTGCAGATAGAGGTTGGCGGAAAATAAATATGAATAAAAAAAATTAAATTTCGAAAGGAGGATCTGCTGTCCACTAGTAGGGTGACAACATTAGACAACATTATCTTGCCTGCGGCTGAAGCCAAGAATTGATCCACTGGGTTCCTGCTCCCATATCGTAAGAATCGACAAAAGCAGAACCCCCTTCTTAATTTACTGCATCTTTAAGACATTCTTATTTTTTGTATTAAATTAGTACATTAGTTCTTATCATTCTTCTAAAACTGCTTGTTTCGCCTTCTACTACTTGAGTAAACGAGGCGCGCCTGAAATTGCTAGTATGTCCGTCATACAAAATAAGGTTATAGGTAGTACAGTTAATTCCTATTTTGGACGGTTCAAAACTGTTTCAAACTCTCGTCGCGAATACCACCGATAGTTTTTAAGTTGTACCCTCAGTTTATTTACTGCATTTAATTTTTTTTTTTTAGATTCTTTGGTGCTATTCGTTTTGCTTGTTTGTCTTTTGTAAAAATAATATTTGCATTAAGTATGCTTCTTTCCTTACTGTATCCCTAAAATGCATTTTAGGCTCGGACATTCAAAGACTTCTGAAATATCTCGTGAATCACAGCACCATTTTTATCCAAGTCTTTACTAATAATCTCTTGTCTTTCGTGACACTTGTGGAGTGCGCAGAAGTATAAATGGTCTATAGCAATAGCAAGGCTCGAGGCCAGGATTTTGTTTCGGGACGGGCTTTAAAATTATTGCATCAATCTTTAATTCTGATCTGATGAAATTTTGAGTAGTTTCTTATGAAAAGAATCAAAATATAAGACAATAGTGGGGTGACCATATCAGACGACTAAAAAACCAGGACAGTCGTGAGGGGACTCCAGCTTTCCGCTGACGCAAAGTCAATTTGACGGTACTTCCTGCTCGAACATACCTGGAAGATTTTTTCTAACTTTTCGGTAGCGTTCAATTGTTGCAAATAGTTGAACCAACCAGATCTTTCTTTCGTGAGAATGAACTCACCTAGCATTACTTCAGATTTACAAACATGCGGTTCTTTCTATATAGAATTAATTAATATTAATTAATATTAATACGAATGGCTGCAGATGTTGGAGAAATCTTCAACCGAGCTAATCAAGCGAAATATCTTGAGATAAACCGCAAAGAACAGTCGTGAAGTATTCAGTACTAGATGGACATCATTGAAGTACAAAAGAAACATCAATAGTATCAGGTGCCTTCCATGAGGTAGTTGTTGACGTTGAAGTAAATGTGAGTACCTGGAAAACTCTCTCGTAGGGTAGGATCGAAACCATTATTATGGATTAAATATAGTTGCCTTTTAGCGATACATATATCATGGTTCGATTTATCAAAAGCGGCAGCTTGGTTGTTAATTGATCACGACGTTTGATACTTTTTATTTTGTAGTATATTATAGGATATATGAAACAGAAGGTAAGTCGCTTCCAAACGTCCAACCGTGAAGCCATGTTGATCACCACTAAGATCTTGTTGTTAGGGAGCCTTATGAAGTTCCATAATGATTCTTAATTCCTTTTTTATGAACCGGTAACACGTTGGCGGATTTTTAGTAATCCGTCTTAAGATGAAAATATGCCAGTGGCAAGAAATGTTCATAAGATGGGAGTAAGCGGAGTCCCCAACAGGTCGATGTATTTTTTTTAAAGTTGTTAAGAAAATTTTCTCCGTTCAGAATTGAAAACTTAAGTAATTATCCATTAACATTGATAGCGCTTTGCTTGCGTTGCGACCAGAATGAATGAAGCGAATATTTTTTAGACATGGATGAGAACAAATCAAGCAATTCCCTCGAAGTCCCAGGACACCAGGACAGCCCGTTAAAAGGACATGTCCTGGGAAAAAAAGGACGTCTGGTCATCCTAGAAAATTGAAACTAGAAACATGTTCTCTGTCACAAGAAAGACTATAGCTTTACTCTCGTTACAACAACGGATATTTAAGAGTTGAAAGTACTCATATGCTAACCGACTATGACAATCTCTGACAGAGCTATAAAATGCAAGGTATCCTAAATTACATGTTTGCAAGGTGAAAAAGACGCCAAATCAAAATGAGTAGAAAAATATTGTTAGAACGTTCGAACGAAGAGAATAACGTACTTTGCACTAAAGCTGCTGATTTAGCAGGCGATTTGTAGACGCGGAGAAACGGTTCAACTTCTATTTTCTTGATCTGGCGTCTTGCCCCTATTACCAGTTCTATGGCATCATGCTAACACAATTTTTAGTATAATCTATTTAAATGAAACTATTTTCAAGGTAGCCCTGGTCTGCCCTATCAGAGCCCCGGCCAGGAAAGATTATTGGTGATCAATAGGATTAAACCATATAATTCAATGATTTAATCAACTAAAGGAAACTGCCTAGAATTTAATCTACTAAAACAATTGTCCACAAATCTAAAGAAAATCACTTAACACTGATTATTACTATCTTCCAATTTACACCACCAAAATAACTGGAAACTATAAATATGAATCTCAAGAATTTCAGCATCTCTTGCTTCCGACACACGGAAGGGAATATTTACATCGCATTTACTTCCCCTTTGCGGAAGAGTAAATAAGGTGTAAGGCCAACTTTCTATGATTATATCGGTTACATTTTATATATCAATTCGCCACTTCGTTGAACAAATATACTGGCACCAATATTAGCATTGATCAGTATCTTCTACGATTTTACCGACATCTTCGACTTCGTCATAAGTTCTGGACAGTTTCGAAACCGTTTGTTGCCACTTAATATCAATTATTTACAATTTAGTTATAAGTTCAGTAAGGGCCGATTTCTTAACCCTCGCTTAACTGTTAAACCACCAGTAGGTTTAAACCTGGCTTAAGCGCTACGCGAGGGTGAAGAAATCGGCTCTAAGACTCAGTGTCAGTTGGACTTAAATTATTTAAATACAAATACAAATACAAATCTCAATAGGGCACATGGGGAGAGGGCACGTGTCTCCCGTATCCCTCCTTGCAACCACCAATGAGTGGCTCTTAGCGGACAGTACAATTGCAGAGCTAATGTTACGATTTTGAAAATGTTTGAACAAATTATGCAGATTGCAATGATGCCGTCAAAGCAGGGAATGTGGCTGCAAAAGACTGCATCTAAATGTTACTCATTTTCAGCGGAACATATCAGCAACTAATTTTAGATATAACTTGCTATTAGTGCTTAGTTGCAAGCAATAGTAAAGCGGTCATTCAGAATCATCACAATCGAAAAGATTTCGGAGCGAAAAGAAAACAAAACCCACAGCGCGGGCACCCGGCCGGTTCTTACTTTTTATAGCCGCTAGCCTGCCCGCAATCGATTCCTGCGAGGCTTCCGTGGGACCGACATCACCTACCCGCCCCATGCACTCTCATCCGTGATGAGCTCTGTTTCTTCTTCTTCTATGTCGTTGTACATAAAAAAATACCATCCAAAAACAATTCTGTCCCGGGAACTGAGACGCTGGAATTACCGGGGATGCACGGTACTAAATTGCATCTTTCAGAAGAAAAAAAATCTTTAGCAGCAGCAGCAGCAGTAAATGCTCATCCGAATCGGAGGTTGCTCAATGGGAGAAAGGAAGCGAAAACAAAGGACTCGCTGCTATGCTCAAGAGAACTTCTGCAAAACGTCGCGGTCGAATAGTAGGTATAGGAGGAGAAGAAACTTGAAACTTCGATCTGGCGGTGAATAATCAAGAAAATTTCTGCCCGAGATTGTAATTTGAATGTGAGTCCAGGCACTGTTTTTTCGTTGTAGCCGAGCCGTCGTCGGGTTAGGGCCCTATTCGATGGCGTGCAGCCGGGGCGGGCATTGCAAATTTGATTTCTACTTGAATTGACTTGGTGGTGAATTTCTATTATTAATACTTACCCATTCGTAGTCCGAACGTCTGGTTTTGTTTTTTGTGTTAGTGGATATATGAGTTGGTTTAGAAAAAATAAATGTGTTCGACAATTTTGATTTTAGTAACAATTTCGCCATGCCATAACAGATGAGACTACCCTTTTCTGATCCTTCACACTATACGGAGATCCATTTTGGTCCCTTTTTCTCGACAGTCAAACATTCATTTTACCCTTTCAAAACACGGCTTTCTATAGATGGGACTAATCGCTGCTTTTTGTTGGCACTATGAGAGAGATCCGGATCTAGGAATCACATTCCGTACACTCATTACGCCCAGCTACCAGGGCCGGCGGATAGCGTGGGTAGTATGGGTAGTACTACCCACTCGAAAATAACCGAGACGGGAAATACACACTCGAAAGTTTGGAACAAACTAAAATCTAAAATTAACCGCATATTTGTCTTGCGCATAAAATGCATGCGTCTGAAATTCTCGATGCACAATAATTTCATTTTTATTGAAATACAAATGTCTTTTGGCTCACAATTTAAATTTCTTGAAAATATGGTATAATAATTAGGATTTGTTTAAAATTTAAACTTTTTGGTAATACTAGAGGGAATATATTTTAACACACAATTTGTTATTTTTTAGCACAAACTATTATTTGATTAACAACTGCAACAAGGAGAAACTGTATTAGGCTTATTGTAAGGATGACAAAAGATATACACAGGAGGAATTGATTTCAACATCAGAGTATAATATGCCGTGTCAGGGAAAGTGAAGAGAGGCCGGACATCAATGTTAGGGAAAAGAAGAATTTTAACTTGCAGATTTTTGACATACGGAAGAATACTAAAGGACATCATGAACCGGATCGCCGACTGCCCTTTTTGGATCCGATGGGAACTCTGTAGCTGACAGCATATCAATTAAATGAGAAGAGATAACTAAATTTGGCCATCTATCGCGTTAAAAAATCTGTATATGAGAGACATATTGAGAGATCGAGGATAGCTAGCACATCTCGGACTGGAACGAGGCCGAAGGGATTCGTTTAACGAAGATCTGGCGCTAGGGCACTGGCGCATGACCAGACAACATGTTTAATGTTGCGATAATTGTCATCATAATCGCTGAGACCGCCACGACTCCACCACATCGGAGATGCTCACCCAACGTATAATGACTGGACATGACCCGAGAAATCATCCGAATGAAGTCACGAGCCTTATCCATCTCCTTGAACCAAGGCTTGTTTGTGCCTTTGGGAATCCTAACCTTCCATTGTTCCACGAAATTTCGAGCGTCCTCTGATAAGAAATACTGGAAAACTCGTTGAAACTATGTGATCTTTCATGAATATCACCTTCTAATGCCTAACTTACGCCTTTCTCATTACCATTCTAATCTAATTGTCTGCCTTCTCATTATCAGGAATGGAGCAATGCAAAATAATTCAAGCTAATGTAATCTGATATGATTTATCACATAAATAACTAAGAAATGTTTTCCCCATAAATGGCAAAGAGTGCATTCCATACTTCATCGAATGGAGAGTATCCTTTGAACTCTAACAATGTGGGCATGGTTATTGATGGGTAAATATAAAACCATCAGATTTGTGGGGAGAATGTATGCACAGTCTCTTTTATGATCACCCTCACCACTACTGCCACAATAATTAGCATAGAAGCGACGCATAGCTGTCATTATCTAACGAATGATACAGTGATATGCGCACTACAATGCTTAGCGCGAGCATCTTTGCTACCATATAAATATGTGTGTACCAGAGCAATCATTACGTTTGAATAAAGTATTATCATTTCATCGCGAAACATCAATTGTTTAAGTATAGATCTATATGGAATGCTGTTGTCGCCGAAAAAGGATTCTTGGTTCCGTGCATTCCGATCAACGGTTGAATATAATACACAACGTAGGACCTAGTCACCAGATGAAACACTAATTCTCTTGTTAATCCTTCGACAAACCGGTGTCAATAACCGCGTTTCCAGCATTCATTAAGTTTTTCATTTGCGTTTCTAACATTGTGTATATTCGGAAAAAATCGGGCGATCCGACATTCAAAAAGTCCTTGTATGACCTTTTCACGCACAATTCTGCTGTTTGCGCCGTATCTCGTTTCGCCTGACCTTTAATCGCAGTGTCGATAATCAAGCCAGTTAAAACCTTGTATGCTTCCACCGGAGGAATTTCTTGTTTTGACTTGATTGTTTCGGATACAGTGGACGCGTAGCTGTTCCAATCACTTATTGAGGTCGAATACAATGATAAATTCAAGTAGTCATGATCATATTGATATGGTCGCGAATATCATGCAGTAAGATAGATCGGTCATCAACGTGAAGACAACTCTATGGCATACCGTGGGAGTTGAAGTCGTCTTGAACCAAATGAGGTGCTATGTATAGGAGAACAATGTCTGCCTTTGATTTGGACTTGACAACCGACAACTTCATAATCTGGTACCGAGGATTAACTCGGCCCTGGCGAATAATGGTAAAATTGTGGAAGATCTACGTCGGAAGACGGAAGTTAACCAAATGTTTCGTGTTAAACCTAGGAAAACCATGAAAATGAAATATAGGGACAATCGAGGTTTTTAATGTTTCATGAAGAAATTCCTGTTAGTTTTTCAAGATTTCCGAGACGAGGAGCCACTTACTTCGGTACTAGCACCCATCAAAGAACACTTTCAGGCATGTACGTAGCAGCTTAGGAGAGCAAATGATTTTTCTTTTTTTGAAAATTTATTGGCACATTAGAACATGCTCCCTCAATGGGATTGTCAGACTTTCGCTCTTTAGTGGAGAAGGGAGCGTAGAAATTAGTTGTGGTTTTATGTTTCTACATTGGGTAGCTG
This sequence comes from Topomyia yanbarensis, assembly GCF_030247195.1. Lineage (NCBI taxonomy): Eukaryota > Metazoa > Arthropoda > Insecta > Diptera > Culicidae > Topomyia > Topomyia yanbarensis. The sequence goes on along the minus strand of NC_080671.1, from coordinate 36,296,335 downwards.
TATGGACCAATTGTTCGTAATGACGGCATACCCTTAGGCACAAAAAGGCGAACAGGTAGACGAGCCTCGTTCAAAAGAACAAAGTTTAAAAGAGTAGATTCGACGAAAGTCTTGACATGAGACTGATTGAAAATAAGTGCTTATACTCCTCGATTTATGCTGAACGCATTTACTTGCAAACCAGCATTTTTACTGACTGAAGCAAAGGGTTCTGGAAAGTACCAACGCCATATTTCGAAATTAGGGCCCCTGTCGGAGACAAACCATCAATCTCTACTTCCCAGGCGGGTACGTAGACAACATACTTCTTCGTACACGGCCGAGTGTTGCTTAGCTAGTTTTCGCGATATATCGATGATTTTAAATGGGTTATATTCGGCCCGGAAGTAGAACTTCCAGGGGCCTGTTGTATTAGATGAATATAATTGATATTGAAAAGGAGATTTATTCGCATTATTTTGCCATCGGATAAATATTCAAAACAACCTCCATTGAGCCAGAGAAGCTGTCTGTTGTCGGAGATACCTTCCCATTAGTCAACACTATCATGCGGGCTTCAGTACCCGCGCAAAGGTTTTATTTGAGTAAACAGAAAATTAATGCAATTTAAAAGGATAGAGTAATTGGTACTTAGCTGTGGAAGAGTTGTAGTATCAGTAATCAACAAACACATTTTCGCTCAGTGTCGGTCACACAGCCCGTTAACAAAGTATATTTCCAAATAGCCCTCAGGTATTATCCGGAAATTTTCACTTTTACTAACATACACCATGTCTGAACTTTCGTCACTACCAATAGAAATCACTCCGAATCTTACTACCCACTCGGGAAAAAAAGTGTTTCGCCGGCTCTGTCAGCTACCAAACTAATAAACAATTAAATATGGGTCATTCCATGCGAAGTGATCAAGGCACGTGTAATCGACCTCCACGGATTTGTACAAAATTTAGAGGAATTGTTCATCTAGGGCCAATATATAAAAACCCAAATTTTTGTGACAATTGAACCACCCCTCGGGTCATGGGAGCACCCCCCGTTTTGGCAAATTGCCAAAACCCTTGATATTCTTTGGATCATATCTCCGGTTCTATTTATTCTAGAATCAAACCACAAGATGGATTTTGAAGAAAATTGTTCAAGGAGTCTATAAAAAATATTATTTTTTGCCGACAGTGTTGCCAACTATGCAATTTCTTCAGTTAAATATTAAAAGTTAATTTTTCTCTCAATACGTGTATTTTAATTTTGAAAATTATAATGCCATCGCGTTCTTCAGAAATTTTTACATAAAAAACACTTATCATTTCAATACAATATGAGCGCATCCTGAGATACACCGTTTCGAAGAGAAAAAACCGCAATTTTCCTTATTAAATCGCATGAGCACAACACTAAAAACCAACTTGAGTATTCTGAGTTCAAACATAATTTTTCGTGAAGTAGACGAGAAATGATGAAAAACTACGTATTTGGTTTGCTTCTAGCAGATCAGGGTCGATTTTTATGACAGTTTGAAGATTTTCTCAATTTTGGCCAATAAAAATGGATTTTTATATGAGAAAATCGGAGTTTTTCCCTTCAAAACGGTATATCTCAGGATGCGCTCATATTATATTGGGACGATAAGTGTTTTTTTATGTAAAAATGTCTGAGGAACGCGATAGCATAAAAATTTTCAAAATTAAAATATACGTATTGAGAGAAAAATTAACTTTTAATATTTAACTGAAAAAATTGCATAGTTGGCAACACTGTCGGCAAAAAGTAATATTTTTTAAAGATTCCTTGAACAATTTTCTTCAAAATCCATCTTGTGGTTTGATTCTAGAGTAAATAGAACCGGAGATATGATCAATAGAAAATCAAGGGTTTTGGCAATTTTCCAAAACGGGGGGTGCTCCCATGATACGAGGGGTGGTTCAATTGACACAAAAATTTGGGTTTTTATATATTGGCCATAGATGAACAATTCCTCCAAATTTTGTTCAAATCCGTGAAGGTCGATTTCAAGTTTGCATCTTTTTTTGATCACTTCGCGTGGAATGACCCATATGACTAATAACACCAGTTTTTGTGGCGCTAGGATCACACCTTAATTTTAAGCGTCAGTGTTGCCAAGTATGATATTTTTATCATATCGGGATGTATTTGTGTTACAAAGGTACAAAGGTTAAGCCGATTCTTTCTCAAACCAGTTATCACCAGAAGCTTATTGTCGCGCCAAGCACAGAAAAGAACCATCAATAAGTCGGAAATTCCTCAGGGAGACAATCTCGTTCCCAAACTTTTCTAATTTTTCTAATGTACTTGAATGACGTTCGGTTTATATTACCGTCAGAAAGCAAACTAATCTATGCTGAAATTCATAAACTGTTTCTCATTATACGTTCCGCAGTACACTGCATCGAAGTACAAGGACACATAGATGCTTTTTGTTATTGGTGTCTCTTAACTTTCAGTGTGCTCAAATGCTCTTGGATATGATTCATCAGTAGAAAAAAAATCAATCTATTGGTGTTTTACGGCCTAAGCAAAATCACTCGAAAGAGTGTCACTGTCATATGCTGGACATGGCTACGCTTACCGAAAGGATTATGAATGGACAAGCTATACTATCACCGGTTAGCGTTACTTTGCCCCCTAGGTACATTACCAGACTATACCATAAATCCCAAACGGGAAAATTTTTGGACAAAACCAATTTTTTGCATGCGGACACAAGATCTAAAAATCTCGTCAGTAACTAACACCAACTCAATGTTAGTTAGATAAATTCAAACCATAACCTAGTTTGCACTAGTTAGACATAAAATCCAAAAAGTCACACGTCTTGCACACAACTGGCGGGCAACGAGTGATGTTTCGTTAGTACGCACAAAAATTAGCCGACGAGGAATATGAACCGAAACCGTCTTTTAGTATGAGAACTAAACGCACGAAACTACGCAAAAATTATCAAATGGGAAATTTTTTGGACAAGACCATGTTTTTGTTTATGAGGACAGAGCATGTAGCCTAGCTCTTAAATTTTTCCTGCTTGGGAATTTTTGCATAGTACCAGGCGTTTCATTGTAATTCTCACTCACTCACGCGAGAAGAAGCTTATCCGAAGTCCAACTTCTACACGATAAGATGAGTCGCAAAATTTTCCGTCTCCATAAATAGCGTGAGGATAATTTTCTCGATGAAATTTATCTAATATTTTCCTTCTCATCAGAGGTGATAATATTTTATTTTCGTGGAAATCCATAAAAGTGTCAAAATATACACTTCATGTCCGACAGAGTTGTTGTTTCGTGCTTCGGAATAGCAAAACTGAGAGCGCATAAAGGATACCAAGATAAACTCATTCGCTCATTCTCCGAAAACTAAATTCTCCGGAAACTAAATTCTCCGGAAAAATATTGCGTTGTATTTATCCGGATTTAGTGTTTCGGGTTCTCCTCGTCAGTAACTAACACCAACTTAATGCTATTTAGATAATTTCAAACCAGCACTAAATTGGCGCTACACCCAAAATCCGACGAGTATGTTTCTATTACTTTTTGGTAAGATTCCATTGTCTTTTCGGTATCAGACCACGCAATTGCGCATTGCGGTATTAAACTTATATTCCCGCAAAGGTAGTAAACGGTGGAATGACAAATTTCGGTTGCTGTTCATGTATGTGCATCACACAATCAAACACTTTTCAGTATGTGTCAACCTCGGCTCTGTTCGCATGTAAAATAATTCGGTCGATTTCTATGATAGTATTAGTACCGAGTCAAACCAACCGGAATCCTGGCGGATATCCAACCAAATTCAGGCTGGAATCTACACCAATATTGGCAGAAACCAGCCCGAATTACAGATTTTTTACTGGGTAGGTTGGATAGCGAAAAATTTTTTTAGGCAGTTTCCGGATCCGGCCTAGTTGCCAGATCCGACACAGTTCCCGATCCGGACCAGTTCTCGGATCCAGATCAGTTCCCAAATCCTGACCTCCCGGATTCGGACCAGTACCAAGATCCGGACCAGTTCTCGGATCTGGACCAGTAACCGGATCCGGACCAGTACCTGGATCTAGCCCATCCCCTTTTCCCCTTTCCAAGTCCGGAGCTGAACCAGGCCCAGACTTGGTGCTTAGATCCAGACAAGTGTCTGGATCCGGACCCTCGGTTCGGACACGTGGATCCAAACTATAGGTCTTGCTTACCGTAAATGACGGGAAGGACTGTTCATGTTTTGTGCAGTCGCTATCTTGCTGTTAACTGATAGAAAAGAAATTTCAATTTAACACCGGCCGGAGTACTCCACCACTATTCCGAGTCGTTTTTTCTGACTATGCTTTGAAGCTAGCCGAGTGTGAGCCGATCTTCAAATACGGAATGTGTCGTGTAGAAAAATCGAACCTCGTCTTTATCCCCATTGTGTTTACTCCGTTTGAAGCGCAATACAATGACAAGCGAAGTGCTACACACTTCCAGACAATCCGACGCGTTAATATTTATTGAATAAGAATTGATGAAACATGAGTGCGACGCAGAGAAGATTTGAATGTGTTGGTATTGCCGTTTGGGGAATGTTTTGTTGGGACCGTTTTAGCATGAAACGTCTTGCTATTAGAGCAATTTTTTCTTATTACCGTAAAGGTATTACGGCCGAGTTTTGGGTGAGTAACCCGAGCAAATACTCATGGGTTCAAACACCACATAGCCCCCTGAAAAGACCTTAAACATGGTCCGTGCCAAAATTCACAACCATTAAGACACCATAAAATGGTCTCAATAACCCATAAATACACCAACATATGGTATTTTATACGGGATCTACCGGACCATGGTGATGGTGTTTTCATAGGTTGAACCCATTTCAAACACCCATGTCAAGCCCCATGAGCATGGGGGTATTATGGGCTTTGCGTTTGCTCGGGAAGACAGTTCTGTTTGCTAACGAGGAATAAGAACTGAAATCGTCTTTTGATCTAAGAACAGGCACTGCATTTATCAATCATATAAGTAAATGAGTCCGGATAATTTGCGACTTCGACAATAAAAACTCAAATTTTCACACGAAAAGTTATTGGCACTCAGAGAACTTCTCCGGATTTGTTTTTTTGTTGTAGACGGACCACTGCGACCAATATAGATCCAAATACTGGTCGCAGTGGTTCGTCTCCAGCAAAATCCTGATTTAATCCACAAAGTGGTGCTATTGTGTCTTTCTCTGTAACCCAAACACTACTTGAATAGCTGGATGTGTGCAATATAATTGGAAATGCCTATTACATTATTTTTACACTTGGCACGTGTATACAAGTACACGACTGCCACGAACCTGATGATCAACTTGTTGACGCTGACACACTTGAAACAAAGGAATATATGATCTTAGTTTAATCAGCGTTAGTTGAAGGTTGTGGTATTTCATATATACAAACACAAATATCAACTGAGAATGCAGCGGGGATGGGCTTGGGGCGTGGGGGGGACTGTGCTTATTAGTGTGAGAGGGGGGGGGGGGTTGCGTCAGAAATACCCTTACTAATTTTGGTGTGCTGGGTGCATATAGCGAATGCGGATGTTAGGGTGGTCGAAGAGGGTTGGGACTTATGTGTGTCTAAGGAGAGGGAGGGGAGGGGGGGGGGGGGTGGGGCGGGGTATGTATACAACATTTTACCGCATATTATACCTTCCATTTGAGAATCGGTTTGTGAAAATCGGTTCCGTCATCACCGAAGAACCAATGTAGCTTGTGGAATGTGCTCGGAACCCGGAACATCTGGAATTAACAATAATAGTGTACAATATATTCAAAGAATCTTTGAATGGCAACCAGTGCTCTAGACCTGCCAATCAAAATAATTTGATGCTCATTTCAATAGATTTTTATTCTCTAAGGTATTATGATTAGACCAGTTTATATGGAAAATTCATAAGTAACCGTTGTAACGAACATATAACTACGGAACCAAAAGTCAAATATGAATGAAATTTAATGGCAGTCAATGGGAATATCGCATCTTTCATTTGATATCAAGTTTGTTAAAACCGGCAAAGAAATCTCTGAAAAGTAGGTGTGATATTACGCTATGAATTTGATAAGTTCCACAGGGGCATCAAGAACCGTCATCAGTGGCGTAGCCAGAAATTTTGTTTTGGGTGGGGGGTGTGGGTTGATGAAAATAGTTGATTTTTTCGAAAATGCTTCAATTTCATATGAGTTTGAAAAATTATTGAAAGTTCAGAAAAAAATAGCCTAACATATGCCTTTTATAATTTCTTTTTTAATATATCAATAAGGTCAAAGTATGAAAATACAAAATGCACTTTTAAAGTGGAATAAATGTTCGAAAACTTTTCTAACGGCCAAGATAACATAATTTCGAAAGCATCAATATTAGAGTTTTAACAACCTCGAAGAAGCTTTACAACATAAAAAAGCACATCTTACGATGGTATAATGTAGGTGATAAAATCTCCTAAATTATGGAGAATTAACTCTTGAAAGATAGTAAGAAAATTGATGTCTTCAGCAAAGTGTTTGATAATGTCATTTTAAACAACTTTGTTGAAAATATAAAGGCTACATGAATGCAGTGTATCAAGATATAAAAAGAATTTTAAGAAATTTGAAATTTACTATCGTTTTAGTTACATTATAATTTGTGTGTGCCATGCAATTATTTTGTATATTTTAGTGTGCGTTGTGTTGATAAGATGGAAAAGTATCGGGCGAATTTCTCATGTCATACAATATTTTCGGCGGTTTGTAGATAACTATCTATGCTGCTGCTTATGTTTTATTTGCCTTGGTTGTGATATTTTGGATTTCGTGTATCAGTAGATATTTCTAAACTACGGACAGGCTTAGCTGGGTCGCCTCCTACTAATATGCGACTCATATTACTTAATTCGGGAGTTTCGTGGGTTAGCTAGTGGCGACGCCTATTTGATAAAGTCAGACATTTAAACACAGGGTGAGAAGACATTTTTTAAGATGCGGGTACGCTGCATGGACTGCAGTATTGAGTCTATACAGCTCCGTGCTAGTAGCGGTCGAATCCAAGCACTCCCATTCTAGTATTTGGTGGTGTTGATATTTATCAAAGAACCACTTTTTAACCGAGTCCCGGAGGGCCGAGTGTCATATAGTATTCGATTCAGTTCGTCAAGTTCGGCAAATGTCTGTGTGTATGTGTCTGTCATTTAAACTGACACAATTTTCTCAGAGATGGCTGAACCGATTTTCACAAACTTAGTTTCATCTGAAAGGTATAACGCTCCCGTAAGCTGCTATTGAATTTTTAGTTGATCCGGCTTCCGGTTCCGGAGTTACGGGGTGAAGAGTGCGGTCACACAGCAAATTCCCATATAAACTGGTACAACCATGATGTCCAAATGACGTAAAGCATATTAAAATGGGTTCGACATTACTCTAGTTTGCGGATCTAGATCACTAATGATAAATCAAAGCAGTTTTGACCACTTTGGCCATCTATGACGGTTCATGGTGCCTCCGGGGAACTCGCCAAGTTCCTGAGCTAATATCACACCTATTACCCAGCGAATTCTCTACCGATTTTTACAAACTTGATTTCAAATGATACAGTAATGCCATTGACTGCTGCTGAATTTCATTCGGTTCTGACTCTTGGTTCCGAAGTTACAGATTGGCTAGTAAGGTTACACTGGAATTTCCCATATAAATCGGTACAATCGAAATACCTCAGAGGCTTTTGATATGGTCACCAAATTACTTCGATTCGCACATTTAGCTCACTGATTGCCAATCAAACATTCATATAAAGAAACGCTATGCAATCACTGAAAAAATCGACTTTTCAACCGAGGCCCGGAGGCCCGAGTGTCATACACCATTCGATTCAGTTCGTCGAGATCGGAAAATGTATGTGTGCATTTTTATAAAATATGCGGTTGGGGTAAGTTGGCGGTGACGCAAGCGGGGCAAGTTGCCGCTACTATTTACAGTGCAAATATAGTCATCAAATATTTTTATTTTTGGAATTCGCTCGAAAGTAAAACCTTGTGTATCTCGTCAATGCAGGGGATATTTACTTCGGTCAATTGCCTGAAGAATTTCGATAATATGCTTTTGAATATGGAATACTCGTCAAAGTAAAATACCGGGGTATTGAGACTGAAATATATTGGCAATTGTCGGGTAATATACAATTTTATTGAAAATACATTCAGTTCGAACCCTTGATGTAATTGAATCTCCATTTTCTAGCGTATTCATACATAACGCCAACTTAGCCCGGGGCCGGTGTAAATTGGCGGGATTTCCTCGTCACACATTTTTGTCTATAGAAACAAAGACAATGCAACAAACACTGATAAAGTTCAGGGATGCTGGCTACAGCCGCATGTTCTATTTTGCAAGATCTATCTACATCAAAGCGGTAAAAAATGGAAACAGCGCAAACTAGCCCCGGTCTCCCCTATACTTTTTTGTTTAAAGTGAGTCTGCGTCTACTTTCGTCGTAGTCGTGGGTTACGTGCTAAGTGAAATAAGAATGTAATAGACATTTCCACTATTATATTGAACAAAACCAGCAAATGAATCATAGTTTGGATAAGTGATAAAGGCGCAATTGCGCCACTAGGTGGATTTAAACAGGTTTTTACTATAGCTATTATTCATGAAATCAAACAAAATATGCAGATTTCGGTTTAATTATTTTGTATGAGTTGTTTGTATATTAATTCATTTAAAGTATAACAAGCATAACAATAAAATCAAAATATAATCCGTGTGACTCCGGTACAAAGTATCAAACAAAAATCAATTTCACCATGATTTGGGTCGTAGAACTATTATTTTAAGCTTATGGTGGTGTACGATATACTTATTTTGCGCACTGTATACTAGATATCCTGCTGAATAACCATTCAATAAGTGCATGTAACAAAATATGCAGGATCACGCAGTACAGTCTTCTAAACAGGGGCGGATCCAGGAAAAAAAATCGGGAGGGGTCAGACATTTCGATTTTTGAATGAACATTGTACAAAACGTTATACGTTAAAACTTCATTTAAAGAAAATCAGTTCTAGTGGTCAACCTTAGCTTAAAAATTATTTTGAATTTGAAACTAATATAAAATTGTAACATATTTAAAATTTCTCAACAAGGTAAAAATTTTCGAGGGGTCCGGACCCCCAAGACCGCTGGATCCGCCACTGCTTCTAAACAATTCTCGATTAACTTATGATACGGGCGTCAAAGCAAGCTTTTAAAATACACTTTGAAGGGAAATTATGGATAAACCGTTACTCACCAAGCATAGCTGTTGATATCTAATTTAAGAGAACAGTTTTCTCTTTCGTTGAATACTGTGGACTGTGCTTGACCAATAATAGTGTCTACGGAAATTCCCCTCATTGCAAATTTTGACAGTTAGCTTTAACCTCGTAATCCTAAGTTAGTTGAGCTCTTTACCTATGATTGCACACTTGCGATTATTAGAAATTGGATTTTCCCATACTAATCATAGCATCGAATGAATGCGAACGTCCCACCAAGCTCTTCGAGGAGAAAGAGAGAGATAACCCGCACCGAAAAGATAACAACCATTCCATTCCAGAGAAGGTAGCAAATTAGAAAACAAGAACTCACCACGGCGCGACCGGGCGAAATAAACTTTATCCATATAATCAGTGATGGAAGGAGAAGAAAAAGCAAAAGGCGAAGAAAAGAGTGTATCACTGAATGGGAGGGCAACAGAGTGGCCCAAAACCAAAAATTACGATTGCATGTCGAAAATGGCGGCTGTTCTGGATGTTGTTGATGATGATTGTCAGTTGCAGGCCCTGGAGATGTCTTTCTCTGAAGGTACATATATTACAGTGCGGTTCTCGTTTTTTGCTGATCGGTTATCTTTCTCCTCTATCTCTTTTTATTGTTGCTGTCTTTTTTTCATTTATACTTGGAAGCATTGCGGGAAAACCTTATAAAAAGTTGAAAATAAAAAAAAAAAGCAAAAAATATCCGGAGCCAATGGATAAGCCATTTGACAGGAACACTTTAGAATCAACGCCATACTGGCTGTAACATCTTGCTACGCGCAGGATGATTAATTGGAAGCCATTTGTTGGCACTATTGAGGAAATCACTCGGCACGAGGATGACTCCCTTGAGTATGACTTACCTCTTCGAGACTCTACTGCACAATGGCGCTGGCAAAGGACCATCGTGGCAGTGTCCAATATCCGCTGTGTAGTGGCAGTGGTGCCAGTATTATTGGCGGGATAGCAGCCTACCGAGTGAGAGACTGAGGGGTGAGACACTGAAGTAAATTACACCTCACATTCTCCTTCTTCCTTAAAAAAAAACTGCTACGCTCTTCTAACCTGCGTGTATGAGTGGAACATACGTACCCAACGATAGGTTAGAAGTTTCAGCTTTCATCATTCATAATATTTGAATTAAAATGGGTCCTGCATACCACTCTCTTTAACTTAGCCGAAAATACTGGAGTGAAATTCACAAAATTATTTACTATCGTCTTGCCCCGCGATAGGTTTGCGAGCTCCAGTTCCAAACTTATTTAATATATGCACCCCAACCCTTGGCCTGATTCGCTAGAGAATGTAAAAAAAAAGAAATATATATCCGCATTCCAGTAGCGAAATGTTACCACCTTCTATATTACACCATTCACCAGCCTCATAAAACTAACGACACTATTTTTTTCAGTGATCGGTAAGATACTGCGGGTAGCCTAGGACATCGTTTCAATAACCTGCCGCTTGCCTGCATCTATGTCAACCCGCCTAGTCGCCATTTCGTTTACTGGGTAGCCCCCACAATGTTTCGACGGCAATGGATATGTCAGTTATAACAGTTCATCGCAGTCTGCGTGCCCCGACTATTAAACGAGCTCTACTGAAGAACCTGGAGACAGGAATACTGTCAATAAAAACATCTTCGAGACTGCTTGAATACGTCAATACCATTTGATTTCTACATAATGAATATTTTCAATATATTGATCAATATTTGATTTGTTTATTTTCGATGTTTCCGCTCATGTAGAGTTCACCTTTGGGATGTCAAATATTTTCTTGTCATCTGAATCGAACTGATGTTTTTTCATTTCGGCGCTACACAAAAAATGTTTTGTAACCGCAGCAATATGTATATATATATATATATATATATATATATATATATATATATATATATATATATATATATATATATATATATATATATATATATATATATATATATATATATATATATATATATATATATATATATATATATATATATATATATATATATATATATATATATATATATATATATATATATATATATATATATATATATATATATATATATATATATTTTGCGACAATTTTAGGGTAAAAAAAAGTAGCTACATCTAAAAGGACAAGGTAATTTTGTAAGTATGTAACATTATTTCTAAAACAAGATTCGATCCGTACGCGTTACGTTACTCGGTTTCCTTTGTTTTAGGTATCTGTTTACATACGACTAAGACCGTTCAATGCTGCTTTCTTCTGTAAGCCTCACGTAGTCCGATAAATGAACTGGTGCTTTCCTTTTACGACAAGTTTTAATAGGCGAAGTTGCCACCTGAGTATGTATGTCGTCCTTTACCTTTCTGTTATCGGCATTCGGTTTTTGCCATACATTCACCTTCTTGGTTTGAGTGACATGACGACGAAGGAGATGGCCATTCTCATCACTTAGTAATAGACTACCATTGTTCTCTTGCATAACGGTATGCCGTTTATCATCAAACCTGGTATCACCTTTAGCCTTAGATAGTCTTTCTAGTATGACAGTATCTCCAGGACCAACTTTACAAGGCCTCGCTCCACGTCGATCGTCTGCAATAGCTTTTGAAAGTAGCTTGGCCTCAGCGTCTCTCGTGTTTAATAACTGCTCATCAATATCCGCCTTTCCTGGATTTATTAAAGGTAGTCCGCGACGAATCCTTCTACCGCTCATAACCTCCTCCGGGGCCATCTTAGTCACGGTATGGGCTGAAGCGTTGTGGGCATTCACTGCTGCCTGTAATTCTTCGTTGAAATTACAGGCTTCTGATAATGCGGTCGACATAGCTTTATTAATCACCTTCATAAAATTTTCCACCAAGCCATTTTGCTGAGGAAAGAACGGAGTGGAGAAAACTGTTTGAATGCCTCTGTCCCGGCAATAACTTTTGTAGCTGTCACCGTTAAATGGTGGTCCATTATCGGACTTTACGGCCAGAGGAAAACCCTCTCTATTAAAGACATCATCCAAGATTTTCTTCATACATTCGAAGCTAGTTGACTTCACCGGTTTAGCTATGGCATATCTTGATCTGTAATCGATTATCACTAGGATAGAGATTCCTCCTAATCTCGCGTATGGTCCATTGAAATCTAGTGCTATGATCTCCCACACCGTTTTCGGGGCAAACGTCCTGTGCCTAGGAGTTGGTTTCTCGGGTCTACCGTTCATAGCACAGATTTTGCATGCTTGCACCCAATTCTCGGCATCTGTATTCATCCCGGGCCACCATACACGTTCTCGCAAAATGCTCTTGAGTTTTGCCGTTAAGGGGTGTCCAGCATGAGCCACTTCTAGTGTTTTCTTGCGCAGTTTTTCAGGGTTTACAACGCACCCAAGCTTGGTTAGCATGCCTCCTTTCATGGATAAGTCTTCCCGAATTGCGTGAAACGTGTTCAATTGCTTTGGCCATTCGTTTGAATCCATAGCTGCGATGACCTATAACAATACTTGTAAATTTGAGTAAGCCATAAGAAGTAATGAAAATTGCGATCGCATTACCTGTTGTAGAGTTGCATCATTTGACGTGCATTCCTGAATTTCAACATCGGTCAAGAAGCTTACAACATTGGCCTCAATCTGTGCCACTTCCCATGGACTCGATGCCTCGTCGAAAGCTTTGTCAGTACCCTGATATAACCGAGAAGATGGATCCGCTATATTATCGTTGCCTTTAACAAATTCTACGGAGTAGCTGTATGGACTAAGTCTTAAAGCCCAGCCGTCTGCTCTAGTGAGTGCTCTCTTAGACGATTCACGCGAACGGTTGAGGATAAAAGTGACTCCTTTGGCATCTGTCCGTAAAGTAAAATGCCTACCCAGCAGGAAATAAGAAAAGTGCTCCACTGCCCATACAGCACCCAGTGCTTCACGTTGGTTTTGAGCATAACGTTTCTCAGTTTCCGTTAATGCTTTCGACGCAAAACTTATTATCCGAGGGGGCTTTCCCGGAGACTCTTGCACAAGTACTGCTCCTAGGGCATTGGGAGAAGCGTCAGTATATAACACGGTGTCGTCAAGTTCCGAAAAGTAGCCTAACGTTACAGTGCAGCGGATTATTTGTTCTTTTATCGCGTTGAATGATTCTTCTTGCTGTTCACCCCAAATCCACTCTTTGGACCCAGCGAGTGACCACAGGGGATTAGAAATATTTGCAAAATGCTTTATATACGGGCTAACAAACGAAGCTAATCCAAGAAAGCTTCGCAATTCTGACGACGTGGTGGGGTGTCGGAATTTCTGTATTGCCCCAATCTTCGTCGCTTCAATATGAAAACCATCCTTGTCTAGCTCGTGGCCAAGAAAGATGATGTGCGTCTTGTCGTATTCACATTTAGCTGTATTTAGGGTAAGATTATTCGCCTTCAAGATTTCAAGTACGCGAGCTACTGTCTTATGTAATTCCTCTAAACTGTCGGCGAAGAGCAGAACATCGTCTATATATATAATTTTGTTTTCAACGCTTTCTAAGATCCTGGACATTTCCCTTTGAAAAATCTCCGGCGCACAATTCACGCCGAACATTAATCGCGTGAATCTAAACATTCCATTTTCCGCCAGGAATGTTGTCAAGTCCCGCGATTCTGGACTTAATTCCAGATGATAGTATGCGCTCTTCAGATCCAGCTTTGTAAAATATTTAGCTCCGTACAGTTTAACCTTCATCTCATCCAATGTTGGCAAACGGAAGTACTCGCGTTTGATTGCCATATTCGGTGCTCTCATATTTACGACAAGTCGAAAGTCATCTTTCCCTTTCGCCACCGCTGACATTCCGCTTATCCACTCAGGTGCTGTGGTAACTCTTTCGATGATACCACTTTCTTCCATTTCCAACAGTCGACGACGAGCACCTTCGCGATATGCAGCGGGGATGTTATAGTAGGCATTTCTAGTCGGTGGGATGCTTTTATCAACGCTAAACTTAATTTTGACGCCTGGTACCATTGGAAATCGTTTGCCTGATGTAACTTCGCAGTTACTGATCTTTGTACCCACAAACAGCACTTTTAAATCACTTGCTGTTGTTCTGCCCAAGAGGGATCGATTGCCGTTAATAACCACAAGAAAATCTGCTATAGCAGAGTTGAAGGATCCCACTGGTTCTATTGTTGTTCTAAAAGCAAAATCTATCTTCATTGGAACACAAGAAGCGTACGCTCGCAAGTCTTTGTCTGAAGATAATTCTATGGGTTGAAGTTTAGCTGTTCCCGATACATATTCCTTCTGTAGATACCCCCAATCGCTTCCACCGACAACGTTGACATCCGCTCCCGAATCAATAAGAAATTTGATAGGGTGGGAGGATCCTAGGCGACATTCGATTAGCACATCTTCAAGCGATAACGCATTAAGCTGTTAAGGATTGATAGAACAAAGAAAATTTCAACTGTTTAATGTTACACTATCAGCAAATGTATTTCTAAGAATATGAATGTAAGATTAACCTATTTTACCTCTTCTTCTTTAGCTTCGATTTTCGAGTCGTGAGTACTAGTTTCCCCGATGGCATCGATGCGTCTCCTCCTGCAAACCACAGCGAAGTGACCAAATAAGCCACACTCATTACACTTAAGTTTTAGAGCCGGACAGGGGCGATTCTTATGCAACCAACGATTGCACCTAGGACAAAGTTCACGTCGGATACCAACAGAACGATTATCGCTTCTAGACTGTTTGGTACGAGGCGCACCAGCTCGCTTATAACCACTCTCACGTTTTATCGGAGTTCTGAACGTGCGTCCATACACCTGGTTGATCGAAGAATCGAAGCTGTCATTGGTTCGCACCGATTCTGCTTGGTAGGCCTCGTCCCGTGACGCCGATTGTACAATGAACTTGGTTTCGTACCCGAATGTCCGTGCAGTTTTCGCCAAGTCTCGGTTTAGCATACCTTTAAACATGAATAAAGGAACAAATTATTATATAATCTTTCTTTTCTAGGTAAAAGCCTCTGATACCCTTGAGAAGTTGCGCACGAACAAACCGCTCCTGGTCACTTGGGCTATAGCGGCATAGACGTACTTTTCCCATGAGTCTGGCATGAAAATTTACGACAGTCTCTTCCCGTTCTTGCTGCATGCCTGAGAAAGCTTCATGCTCTGCGGCTGTATCGGTCATTGAACGAAGGTGGTAGGATGCTAGGAGTATGTTCATTAATTTGCGACGTGGGATAGTTTCGAGAACATGACCAACTTTCCTCGGCAGCGTTAGGGTCGACATTTCGTTCTTGGGAGTCTATAATCTTTGATGATATCTCCGCGATTACCTTGTTAATTTCTGCGAGTTGCTGTTTAAGTGTTCCATCCGCCGTATCTTGCTTACTATTGTAATGATCGTATTGGTCAGTATCTATGCTGCCTGAATCACATTGATCGTCAGGTACCGGGGCTCGAACATACTTTCCGGCATCCGAAAGCTCATCGTGATCATCTGACCCATCTTCATCGCTAGATTGATACCGTCGGACGTATTTACCTTCACTCGACATTTTGACTCTTTGTTCACTTTATAAAGTTCACACTAAATATCTGCAATAGAAAAATTGAGAGTAAACTTTCCATGTTTGGAATCTTGTTTTGAATCATTGTTCTTATTTAACTACTTTGTTAATCTTTCTTATAACATTCCCATTTTTTGTTTTATCAGTAATCTTCAATGCACTTGACGGTTTCCATCACTGTCCCAAGGTGCACCGAACAATTATTCAAACATGTTCGTTATAGTGACCATCCTCGAGTGCCATGTTTTTCCCAAAGACGGTTTTCATTACACGCCTTTCAAGTATTTAGTGGTTATCACAATAAATTATTTTGTTTTCTTTAAGGTGTTTTCATTACACACTTAATTCTGGGCGGTTTTCATTACACGCCTGTCAAATACCTAGCGGTTATCATAACACGCCATTTTATTTTTCTCAGGTGGTTTTCACTACACACCTTAACCTAGGCGGTTTTCATTACACGCCTCTCTAATAACCAAGCGGTTAGCACAGCACGCCATTTTGTTTTTTCCCAGGTGGTTTTCACTACACACCTTAACCTAGGCGGTTTTCATTACACGCCATTTTGTTTTTTTGATCACTCGATACTAGCTTCCTTAATTTTCTCAATGTCCCCATGTCGAGTGATTTCCTATTGCTGCTTATTTTATCGACTTTCTAACTAATATAATAGTTAGTCTGGCAGGATCGCCAATGTAACATCTTGCTACGCGCAGGATGATTAATTGGAAGCCATTTGTTGGCACTATTGAGGAAATCACTCGGCACGAGGATGACTCCCTTGAGTATGACTTACCTCTTCGAGACTCTACTGCACAATGGCGCTGGCAAAGGACCATCGTGGCAGTGTCCAATATCCGCTGTGTAGTGGCAGTGGTGCCAGTATTATTGGCGGGATAGCAGCCTACCGAGTGAGAGACTGAGGGGTGAGACACTGAAGTAAATTACACCTCACACTGACCTACTAGCCATTGAACGTAATAATCGAAATGGCATGGATCAGAGCTGCAAATTGTCGACAGGTTTGTTTGAACATAAAGGAGGAACAAATTTAAAATCATGCACTACTATGTTCAAACTACCGTTGTTAGTTGTATCATCCATTCAAGCAGCCACGCCGCTCAATCATTTTACGTTCATTTTCATTTTCATTGGTCCTGTGAATATCTCTCTACTGGATTACTAAATAGGTTTTTCAAGCAAAACAACCCTGAACATACATCACACAGTTAATGTTTCCATTAAAATTCTGAACATTTAACTTAAACTTAACTTAAACTTGCCACTATAGTATACAGAGCAGATCACGGCTTTGGCTGGAAAATGAAAGCATCAATTTGAAATGAAACCCAAGTAACCACTAAGCACTAAAGCAAGCATTATATTCACCTTATAGCAGCTTTTCGATGCTTATAGGTTCTATACAAGTTTTGCAAATATCTATAAGCTTTATACAAGTTTTGCTAATGCTTATAAGCACTACGAATTTTAAGCATTAAAACAGGTCGTATATGGGTATAGGAGGCTCTATTGTAGAGCTTATGAACCCTGTAGCTAAAAGCCAGATACGGTAGTCACCGATGCCATTTTAATGCCTGTTATAGTTGACATTTCCATTACTCTAAACTATAAATTCAAAATCAAAACAAATATGATATGAGACACATTGTAAGCATAAGAAAACCTTAGCAGCTTCCGAGGTTTGGGCATGTCGTCGTAAACAAAATAAAGGACACAAAACCTTCGAGCCATAAAATGATATGGTACATGATTTGTTTCAATTTAGTATACATCTAATAATAGTTTTAAAAAATATGATCAAAACCTTGCGCCCAATTATAAGTATAATCACAACAGAAATCTCTCAATTTAAGAACGGCAAATATCAGTTATAATGGATCAAGCAGCAAACGCACTGGAGTAAAATAACTTCCAAATCTTCTAAAGGTTCGAGCCTGGAACGCACGTCGTACTGCAAAAAAACCAAACGGCGCACGCGACAGAAAGACCATGAAAGAAAGAACGAGAAAAAAAGTTTTTATTCCATGTTTTTGCTTTGTTTTTTTTATTAACCAGTGGGTTCTACCCACTACAAATTGTTTTGACATATCTCCATAGGCGGTGGAAAAAGTAGGAGTAGGCAGTATATCAGCCGAATATTTCGCCAAAAGTGGTTTTTAAACAGCACTAAATTACGATATTGAACCTATAAGCTCTGCTACCCTTGATCTATAAGCGACTATAGAACCGAATTGATGCCATTTTCACGGCTTAGTGGTTACTTGGGAAGCGTTCTGTTTCGTCGTGAAAATCCCACCATCTAGAAAGGCGAAGGCTTTGAACTTGAACCTTGGTTGCGGTAGATAGAACTCAAAGTTGGCATTTGAAAATGACAATCCACATCAGTTGTATGGATATATTGGTTGTATCTTAGCGATCCAAAAAAATGACAAATCTGAATTTACCTCGAAGTGTTTTCATGTGTGTTTTTGGGTACCTGGCCACCAAGGAATCGATGGTAACGAAGTGGCGGACGAATTAGCTAGACGTGGTTCATCAAACATGTTTGTTGGGCCAGAATCATTGCTAGGTATATCTACCTGTGCAATCAAACTTGAACTTTCGGCTTGGGCAAGAGACCAACTACTAAGCGACTGGCATAATGTAGAAGGTGCTCGACAAGCTAAGAAATTCATACATCCAGATACAACGAGAGCCAAAAAACTAATGCATCTAAAACGAAAAGATATACGTATAATCATAGGTTTATTTACGGGACATGCTAAGTATCATCTGAAAAAAAATTGGCAAAAGTCAAGATGACAATTGTCGATTCTGTAACTTCGAGCCCGAAAGCTCGGAACATATTCTCTGCCATTGTGCAGAATTTCTTCGAAGGGAGCGATACTTCGGAAGGTATCTTATGACGCCTCACGAGGTATGGTATACCTGTCGCAAACGGATCCTCAGCTACATTAATAATGTACTGCCCGGTTGGGACGACACATGTGGACAAACAAACAACTCGCTTCCAATTACATTGGATTCGGGCAATTTGTAACATTAGAGCAAACAGGGGCAGCCAGAAAAGATAACCAGAGTAGTGTCGGCCATCTTTGTTCAACGCATTGGTCAAATGATATGGTGACAATTGGGGCACATGATTCAAATTTTTGTTGCACTCAAACACGAGCATTTTACTGTTTTCAGGGCATTTGTATTATTATATTGGTTCTTAAGGGGACCTTCTCCTGGATTCGGTACAAAAACAAGTAATATTTGTGATTTTTTTTGCGGAAAAAATAGACATACGAACTTCTGCTTTTGATCTTTTATTTGTTATTTATAGATAATTAGAAAATAATTTTAATAATCTGCGCGCGAAACATCGTCCTACTTCGCCAAGTACAGGGTCTCTCGTAGTTAACCGAAATGATAAAATGATATAATTTATTCAAATAGATAAAATTTCCTATGACTTATACCTAATTTCAACAAATTTCCAACCAACAAATTGCATAGATGTCAACAAAAAAAGTGAAATTTCTCTCTTCCCTTTTTACTGCAATCTCGTTTAAAAATCATAAATAAATAATTTTTGATGTCAATGGTAGGTATAAGTCATACAAAATAGTATATACTTTCAACAATTTTTTGGTTATAGCAAATCAGATCAATAGAACAAGCCCTGTTCTTGCCGTTAGAAGAACAAACATGGTTTCGAGGAAACGCCAATTTAAAGACGCCATTTAAAATTTTGGAAGAAAAAAATCATTTTCTAACAATCGATAAATAACGAATAAAAGATCAAAAGCAAAAGTTCGTATGTCTACATATTTTTTCACAAGAAATTCTCAAATATTGCTTTGATTTTCCGCCGAATTCAGGAGAAGGTCTCCTTAACAACAAAGCAAAGCTGTTGATGCCAATTTATACGCATGCCATCGATTGTAGGCCGAATAATTGTTTGAAAATGGCAAGCCTATATGAGGAAAAAGGGAAAAATAAGATATTCACATTGCAGTTTTTGAGCTGCCGGTGTTAGTACTGCTACAAAAAAATCAATATTAGCTCATCCATATGATGTACTTACAGATCTGAGTAGTCGGCTGCCGGGAATTTATGACAGATTTAACATTTTCGGAAATTATCAGTATGTAGAAACTTCGTGGTACCTAATAAAGTGAAAAACCGGACCACTTTGTATAATTTTTTACAACTTGCTCATATTTTTGTCATTCTCATGCAAAGAAAGGTTATACAATCACTCTGATAATCGACTTCTTAACCGAGGCCAATTCGACTTAATTCATCGAGATCGGAAAATGTCTGTGTGTGTATGTGTTAAATAATGTCACTCATTTTTCTCTGAAATGAGTTGGTCGATTTTAACAGCGTTATACTTAAGTGAATGGCATGGAATTTTATTTGGATCGAAGTTCCTTGTTCCGGAGTTACGGGTTGAAGAGTTCGGCTACTCATCAGATTCCCATATAAACCGGAATTTCCTTGCTATATAAATTACACAAAAAATATTTTCCAAATCGCTAAATTCTTGGTTCTGACTCACTGACAAACAATATTTGACCCCTTTGGCCACCTTCGATGGAACCGAAAGCTTCGAGGAAGAGCAAAGTCTCTGAATTAAGTACACATTTCTTTTTCCGCAATGGATAACTCGATTACACTAGTTTACAAGAAAAATGAAGCTTCAAGAAACAGTATTTTTTAGACTAATTTTGGGTCGCTGAACACGAAAACAATATTCATTTTTTTGTTCAAAGAAGCGATTTTGTCATTTTCTCAAAAAACTCGTTTTTGAGCACTTCTTGTAGTTTTTAGTGAATATTTCGTATTAATATCATTCAATTAATTTAGTCAATATGCAGGTTGAAAGGTGTCGAGATGCCCTTTCCAAAAACATATAATATGTGTCGATAATATGTAAAATTTTTAGTACTGCAAGCGACCAAAGTTTAAAAAAGTGCATTTTTGACCATTTTTAAAAGTTACTCATTTTTAAATGATTTTTTTTACCGAAAAACAAATTTTTTTTCGGACCTTTTAGAATCTAGGATGACAAATAATATGTTTACGTTAATTTTAAGCCTAATATCACTAACATCGGATGGAAAATGTTGATGCTATGGCACATTGAGCGAAAAGGAAATTTTATGATTTTAGCGTACCCTGTCCTGGTGCGGCGGTTTAGAGGGTGTAGCACTGGTCTCATAAGCCAGTCGTCAAATATTCGAGTCCCTATCGGGATGGAGTCTCAGTGGGATCGTAGCACTAGCCACGTAATATTCTGTGAACTGAGAATCTGCTATGAAGCCTGTTGAAGCAGAAAGCTAAAATTCCTTTAATTCGTAAAATATGTACTCACCACAGACAAAACAAAACTTTTCCAACGATACTTCCACATTTTAAAAATAGCACTTAGTTGTACAATGAAATATTCAAAACCATTCAAATGCCGCAGGATGGATGGATGCAAGCTCGAGAAGACAGTACCCAACACAAACAATAACTATCAAGTATAGAAGATTATTTCAGCCGAAAGTATGATTGTGCGAAACATAAAAAGTTACAATTTTCACTCAGTGCTTCATACCATCTACATTTTTCATCCGACTTTTGTGACCATTGGATTAAAATTTATGCAAAAAGATTATTTATCTCATTAGATTCTAAAAGAATTTTCTTCTGTCCTTGATTTATCATAAAAAATTTACTAGAAATATGCATTTTTTTTGAAAAAAAAGGTCGAACATTAGACTTTTTTTACCTTGGTCGATTGTAATCATAATAAATGTACATTTCTCGACAAACATACGATTACGGCCTAAAAGCCAACTGTCAACATTCTCTTTGAAAGGAAATTCTACTATAATTTTACTATAAACATCTGTGATTGGCAGGTAACAGTTTGTCTGAAATTTCCTTTCAAAGAGAATTTTGACAGTTGGCTTTTAAGCCGTAATCATATGTTTGTCGAGATTTGATCTACGCATATTATACATTTTCGGAAAGGGCACATCAATACCTTTCGAACTGTTTCGATCGGATCATATTTGAACAAGATATTGACAAATATCTAAAATAGTGCCCAAAAACATATTTTTCAAAGAAATCTTGACATGGCTTCTTTGAAAAAAATGGACTTGGTTTTCGTCTTCAGCGATCCAAAATTAACTGAGGAAACACCTTTATTCTTAGCTTATCGCAATTACCTTAAAATTGTTAAAATCTGTCACATTAGATTCTGAAAATATGAAAAAATATTTTTCTGTAATAAAAAATAGAGCAAAAAGAAGAAAAGCGAAAGCAAAAGAAAAACTTTTTTTTTAAACTCGAACTTCCTTGAAAGAGAAATAGAGTATTATTTTCGTATTCAGCGACCCAAAATTAATCTAGAAAACACTTTTTCTCGTAACTTAATTTGTCTTGTAAACTAGTGTAATCTTATTTAACACCAAAAGAGATATGTGAAAAACAGAGCAATTTTCACTCGGTGCCTAATAACATCACCAGTTTTTGTCGGATTTTTTTCGTGATCTTAGGCTTAAAATTCACGTGAGAAGTTTGCCTGTCACATAAGATTTTAAAAGATTTGTTTTGCTGATTTATTTTTTTTATGAAAAATCAACCAAAAATTAGTAATTTTACCAAACACTACTTTTTTGACTTTGGTTGCTCCTAACCCTAAATTGTTGATATTTTATTCTGACGTGTTATACATTTTTGGAATGGGCATATCAATACCTTTCGAGTAGTTTGTGTTAATCGGAAGATGTGTTCCTGAGATATTGACCAAAAACTGTAAAAAGTGCTCAAAAACACCTTTTTTAAAAAATCACAAAAACAGTTCTTTGAAAAAGAAAATGAATATGATTTTCGTGCTCAGCGACTCCAAATTGACTTACAAAACACCTTTTTTCTTAACTTCATGCAATTAACCCAAAATTTGTAAACTAGTATAGCCAACTTAGTCTCAAATGGTATAGTAGCTTTACTCACCGTAGTTGAATTTCATTTGAAACGGAGTTATGGTTCTAGAGTAATGAGTTGCAGTGTGCGATCACATATAAAATTTCCTGAACCTTTTTTACCTTTCTCTTAAGAAAAGGTTATGCAATCACTCTGAAAAGCGATTTTTAACCGAAGTCTGGAGGGTCGAGTCTCATATACCATTTGACTCAGTTCGTTGAGATCTGAAAATGTCTGTATGTGCGTTCTTATAAACTTTATAATTTCAATAATTTTCCTCGGAGATGGCTGAACTGATTTGCACAAGCTTATTTTCAAATGAAAGTTATAATACTCCTATTAGTTGCTATTGAATATTTCGTTGATTGTACATTCGGTTCCGGAGTTATGGGTTGAAGAGTGCGGTCACACAGCAAATCTCCATATAAACTGGTACCACCATGATACACAAGTAATGAAGTACATATTTGAATGGGTGTAACATTAGTTGAATTTGCGGATCTTGATCACCACTGCACAAAAGTAATTTTGGAGATATATTGTCTAATCACTACATTGAGAATCATCCTACTTCTAAAAAAATAAAAGTAAAAATAAATTTTTCTAACCTGAACAAAGAGCCGAAAGACCATAAGGTTATGGCTTTAGGAAAATTTCTTTGTATTTGTATTATATATTGATACACTGCATTCATGTAGCCTCTATATTTTCAACAAAGTAGTTTAAAATGACATTATCAACCACTTTGAGTTAGTTGCGGGGTGCGGAATCGAACCCAGCTGAGCTGCGTACGAGGTAATCGATTTACCAACTACGGTATTCCCGCTTCCTAGCTTCTTGATGATAATCGAATAAGCTCACACTATGTTCTTTGTAATAGCTTTAAGGATGTGACCTGTTGTCTAGCCAAATTTACGTTTCTATAAAAATGAGATTGTAATAATGTTTGCTATTTTTTTCTATTCAAAGTCTTTGATTTGAATTTTTTGTATCTCGCAACTCAAACATTCATAATTTTTTATCCATATTATATTTCTGAACAACACCATTTATTGTGAATAAAACTGAATAAGACTGATGGGCCGTTGTGTGTTCTTCTGGTACCTTTCCCGATCAGAAACACATAACAAATATATCACGGTTGCTTTGTATTTTGGCGTGATATATTTGAAGCGTGATATATTCAAAACAAAACAAAAGATTACATTCAAGCATTAATCCATGTATTTCTATAAGCAAAAAGTAATAAAAAGTTAAAGTTAGTCAAAAAGAATAAATCATAGTAGGGTAATGAGCTTATTATTGCCATGTTTCTATTATCGTACTACCCATTTGTGCAACGTATTGGGTCAAATGGTATGGCATCAGCGGATAATTTTTCCTTACACAGCTTCACTTTACGTACCCCGTACCGTTTCTTAAAATTGTTGAACCACCCAAAACTAAACTTGAAGCAATCTGGCACGTTAAAATTTTGGGTAAATATGTTGACTATTGAAAACAGTGTATTCGAAGGGACTACGATTCTGTTTTCATTGTTTCTACATCCATGTAAATAGTTCCATATCCAATCGCTGATGTTATCCTTCCATAAGAAAAGTATTCACATCCATTTAAGAGAAAATGCATATTTCGGAATACCCACCATATCTTTCCTTTTTTGTTTTGCTCATTATTTTGCAATTAAGTTACGAAGAATTTAAAACAAAAATTGGAATCAGCCGAAAGATATTTCGGCAATCCTAGTCATTGCAACAACGCTTGAAGTTTCGCGCCACGCTCTCCATCCAAGATGAACAGCAGTATAACATTGCTTCTGCTGCTTGGACATCTAAAAAAAAGTTCAGATTCATTCTTAAGAATCTATTCTTTACGATAAAAGAATAAAAAAGTTCAACTTTTTGACCGACCTCATCATATATAAACCCTTAACAAAATAGTCCGAATAATAGGCTCATTACCCTACATGTAAATAAGCAAATCAATTGTAAAAATACCTTAAAAGTGCCAGGTCACAATATGTGGTTTAATTGGATCAAAACGTAGTGTGCCTTGTCTGTTTTTCAAAAAGCGTGATATAATCGAGCATTGAAATAAACGTATAGTGATATAATCGAAACATTACTGTATTTCAAAACCATATCTCACGTTGTTGCTTGTTATAATTTTCTGTTACTTTAACTACTAACGATACCAAATTTATAACACAATCTGTTACGAAAATTGAATTGTGTTATAATCTTGTTATTTCATTTTGATCGGGTTGGTGGACTCTCGGTGTTGCGCCCCTTTGATGTTTACATTGGTTTTCTTTTTCGCGCTTCGAACAATGATTTAGTGTGTACCTGAAAATGACACACTGATTTTAACTTATTTCATGGCTTATTAAAATTTTATAATCTAGCTCAAGATGTCAGCATCACGAGCCTGTTCTCGACTATATATCTATCATCATTCTATCAACATTAACGCCGTCGCCACATCAAATCCCTTGGAGCAGCAAACTCCAAAACATTCATTAAAAGAAACACATCCCGTTTCACGCGATAAATATTTCTTATCAGACGAGAAAGTGTTAAAACATCCTGCCATGTTTGAAGATACATCGTCAGATTAACCCATCTTCGCTCAGTCCGCGCAAACAGCAGCTACCATCCTCAACCGACGCGGCTGATTGCGTTTTCCATTGCGATTTATATCATAGTCAACAGGGACTGAGTCGTCATCAGTAGCACCGAATTCCTTCCGATGG
The DNA here is from genome assembly GCF_030247195.1 of Topomyia yanbarensis. Classification (NCBI taxonomy): domain Eukaryota; kingdom Metazoa; phylum Arthropoda; class Insecta; order Diptera; family Culicidae; genus Topomyia; species Topomyia yanbarensis. The sequence goes on along the minus strand of NC_080671.1, from coordinate 36,270,773 downwards.
TCGAGATATTTATAAGGTTCGAATCGGCATACCACCACACATCAACAGAACCGGGTGTGCAAAAATAACTGAATTAATTTCACCCCTTTCTCTCATTTACGAATCCTTTTACCACCGTCGGCTGCCGGTTCGGACTGACCGACTGACTGATCGGCAACCTAAACCTCACTCCCGCACTACAACGCGTGCGGGTCACTCGCCTTATCTCGTTGGTGGTTGGTAATGTGATGCTGAAATTCAGTCAATGTCTCCTTTGATTGTATCCCCGCTTGCACTCCCCTCACCCATATGTAGAGAAATGGCGATCAGAACAAGCGAGTAGCAACAGAACAAAAACAGAAACCCTTCCTTTCTGACTGTCGGGGTCTCCCTAATGAAACGCCGCAGGTTCCGTTTCGTCGCTCGAGATTCCCGAAATCCTCCAGGAGCTCTTGGGGGGAGGGAATGATTTTGTTGTGCACAAGTTGTACACAGTAATTTGATATTTATTGAAATTAATAAAAATAGAAAAATTGATGTGAAAGGCGAAATCGTATAATTGTGTACCAGATGATTATTTATGCACGTTTTCATTTTGATTGACACAAACATTTAACACAAAACTTCACAGTGTAGGATTTCGGTAGCCGAAAATGCAGCACTCATTCAACCCACCAACTGAGCAGCAGCGTAATTTGGTTAGTCTCCATTCCAAGTTTATTCGCATCCGTCCCCTTCTTTAGCAAGTCTCGGCGGATCTCTTCGACGACTTGCTTTTATCAGAATATTGATTTACAATAAAGCCCATCAAAATCTAGCCTCGGGCTACACGTCTTGTGCTCTGGCCCGCCTGCTGCTGTACAAGGGTCCCGGGTGTGCATGTGCACATTCACTTGGCTGGTCTCGCGTCTCATCCAAACGTGAGTCAACCGTAGCCTATGTTGAATAGATTGGTTTTTATTGCGAAGCAGATTCTTTGCGGCGATCTGATGATGCTAATTCCAAGTGACTGGATCGTTGAATGGTGCTGAGTTTTGGAGTCTGTTATGATGTGGAATGAATCTAAACTATTCGAATCTTGCGAATAAGCACGTGTATGAGGTAGTTAAAATGTCTGTTTAGCTTTGGAATCGGTTGGGCAATAAGCAATCAAAGCATGCGGCCTATTCCATCTCGATACACTTTTTGGTTCCGACGAAAGCACAATGTGTCGGTACGCCGTTTCACGATCAAAATTGAGCGTTATTTAAACCAGTTGTTGTAACATATTTTGCTAAATTACACAATCTATCTTTTTTTATTTTGATTGTAGAGGTTTTAACCTTAGGGTCATTCGCCTCTTTGTGGGTTAGGGAGATCTCCTTTGGAAAAATCTCTAACCCTGTGTGCGGGGTTGGGAATCGATCCCAGGTGAGCTGCGTACAAGGCAATCGATATACCAACTACGCTATGCTCGTCCCCCTACAATCTATCTTCTCACCTCTCTCAGAACAAAATTTGAGTTCCGAATACTCAAATTCCTAAATCGAGGCAAACTGTTAAAAATGAGTATTGAGTTGAGTGAGCTTAGCTCATCTCTTAAGAAACCGTTTTGTTTTAAAGTTTTGGGTGAAAAAAAAACACTTTTAACAAATGTATAATAGTTGTCAACCAAAACTGTTAAAATAGACATTGCTATGAAGGGAAAGGAACATTTAGGAAAACTAACTGTAAGTTTTGCATTGTTGCTTTAACCTAATTCCTTTTGATTTATTTTAGATTCAGCCGTTACTGCGAGATTGTAATCTGCAAGCTACAGCAGAGAAAAGATCCCGGAATATATGGATAGACCGAACTCTAGACATCTTATAAAGGCGGGAGGTACCAATGAATTTCTGTATAGATATATTATAACAATGGAATGGTTATTTCTCATATTTTGTTTTGAGTAAAATGTACTCAAATTTTCAACCCAGAACTCAAAACCGAGTGAGCGGGAAAAGCTCGCTTTTCGAGTACGTGCACTTTTTATGAAATGGAGTGGCTGGCCACTGACTTTTGAGTTATGTTGAACGAGCATGTAGCAATCAAAATTTACGTACTACTTTGTTACTTATACACTGAAATTATAGTTTCACAGAAGATATCAAACGTAATCTGCATTGTTGTGTGCTTGGCATTTTCTCCCTGCTTTTCTATGATAGGTAGCATCAAATGTGGCTCATAAAGGAACTCTTTGTGCAATACATTCCATACTTGTAAAATTAAGGAACATTAGATTTTTTGACATTTGGTCTCGATTTCACATTTTTATCATTAAATTGCACATATCAATATCCATTTAACAATGATTCATTACATAATTTACTACTTCTTGTGCAAAATACGGTTGGGGGTCACACGAGAAAAGTTTCATTACAGGAAGTTGGGGTATTAGGGCATTTAATGAAAAAATATGGTTTGTAGACTAAATGTTAAAAAAACTGATTTATCCAAATTTTATCGGTAACGAATTTATTTTTAGTTTTTTTTCATGAGAAATTTCCATGTTTAACAAGATAACAAACAAGCTCTCGTTGGAAAGTTTATACATCTTGCAACATTTTGGCAATAATTATTTTGTGCCTGGCAAAATATTTTTAAAGCTAAACCTGCGAAAAGAAATGTTGAAAAATCATGTTTTTTCAGCAGGTGCGTATGACTTTGTACTTGCGAATGACTTCTTCGGTGTCCTCGTCATCGCCAGAATGTTGAATTGAAGTTGTGCATTCCGGCTCACGTGGTTGCATAGCAGTGCGACAATCACGTTTGCGCTTAGGAGCATTTCTTAAGAGTCCTTTTCCTTCTCTTTTTCAATCGTGTTTTTTTGATTATCTACTTCGACAACACCTTAAATTATTATATTGTTAACCGACACGAAATATCTGACGCACTTTCATTGATGACGAGCACTTTCCTTTCACACGGGCACGTAATATTTCAAACGGAACCTTGAATTGTTTGAAGGCTGATCGAACACTGGCGCCAGCTTGAACAGATGCAATTGCACTATTTACGTCCTCGACACTTCGACCTTTGACGTTTTTTGCACGATGTTACGCACAATTTCCCTGTCAAAATACTTCAAGTTTACATTATAGTAGTGACCTATAGTGCCCCCAAGCATATGCTTCATATTGATGTCAGCATTTTTTTTTCAAAAAAAAAATGTCGAAAAAGCAACACAAAACTCGCGTTCAGGATTAATTTTTGCGTAAGAAAAAATTCGCTTGACAATTTTTACATTGATTGAATGTAATGTACTGAGGACGAAAGATAATGCCGTTTCGCAGAACAACATGCGAAAAATTAAACGACGCCGTAATTAATGCAGCTGATCCACGGTAACAGCCGAAATGACGTCATCAACGATGTTCTATACCATGTATCTAATTCACACAACACGAGGGACCTCTGCAATAACATAGCAAACATAATGTCATATACCTATTGTACCCCCATACCTATTTGACCCCATTCTACATAGCGTAGTTTGTTTAATATAAGTTCCTTTAAATTTAGATTGTATAGTGAAGTGGGAGGGAATTGGTCTTTTAAACGGCATCCTCACCACAAGAATACATTTGAGAATAGCCGCGAACGAGTTTCTTAAAGCATCAGGTGTAACATATTTTACTTGATCTTCGTATTGCGACATGCATTTTGCAATCAGCTCAACCTCCATATTGTCATTTTACATATACACTGGACTCTTACTTCCAACGCCGCGTGGTTTATATTGTTTTGCAAAACGAAACTTTCTGCTTGAGCGAACGTTGTTGAATGTTATTGTTGTTTAATGATATCAGTACTGCAATGCGCAGGTAATGATACTGAAGATAGGAGACTTCCGTAAGCCTAAGCTCCATTTTGATGTTCAGAAAATATTTCACCTCACGAAGACTCAATCGTATGGAACAGAATTTGAAACCAAAAACCGCAGTTTTGGGTCGGAGCAGCAAGTTTTCGTCAACTTCTCTCATGATAGCCAGAATGAATAAAAAATTTCTTTTGCTCTTGATACAATGTACACTAACATCTACTAGTTGTCGGTCACTTTGTTTGTTTCTAGCTCTGACTTGGCAGAAGTAGAAAGTAGACTTTACGGTTTTCATTGTCTTCAGGCAATGTACACAAGATAAAAAGTAACGTTTTGTCGGTCGCTTTGCGCTGGCTCGGATAGCAGCAGATAGCACACGGAGTATCGTGACCGGTGATTTTGATGATTGGGAATAGACTGACATCAGGGGTTGTTATGTGAGGATGGTGTTTGTAACTTTGGAATTCTTGAATATTCGTCGTTGTAACTCTTGTTGCAATATAGAAAAAAATCTTAATCCAAATGAATATTTCTACGATATACACTATGGCTTTTAATATATCTGAGAACATATTATTAGTATTCTTTGTTCATATGGTCTTTGTTTACGATTTGTTTTCACTAGCATTAAAAATTTCATTAGGATTTCTCGAGCTTGACCTTGAATTTGTTCGACCACTCCTGGTTACAAGTCCACTGTTGACTGGGAAACTTCTGCTACTCGCACGTAATTTATTGATTACTACTGGTGCCGATCAGGCCCGAACGTAAATCGCAGCATGAGAGAAAGGAATGTTAGTCTGACACTTGCTATTGCGAAGCACGTAGCCAGAGGGGGGCTCCCCCCAATTTTTCAAAAATAAATTTAAGAACAAACACGTTTTTCGGTGACTCTTAACAAATTTGTATCTTATTTGGTTTGAATAAATTAATGAGAGAATGTTGAGAAGATTGCTATTTCGAACCACCAAAGACACCACTTACGATACCTACTCCGTATGCTGAGTATGACAAAAACAGTTCCTTTCATATTGTGTGACTCGTCTGTAGAACAAAAGAAACTTTTACTTTCATTCTTGCTGTGGTGATCTGTCGAGATGAGTCGGCGCAGAAACAAGAAGTGGTGCTCCCGCCTAATACGGAGGTTATTAACTTCCGGCCTTTTCGCATAAGACGCATAAGGCATTTGTGATGTGAAACATTTGCTGAAGGTAAAAATGGAGATTATGACGACGGAAGTCACCTTTATTGAGTTCTACCATGTCAGGCATGCGTTCGACAAATTAGCTCAGACGAAACCAGTCATTTTGCATAATAACTTGTAGACGTGGTTTCTGTGACGTCGCTATAATTAAGATCTCCATATATACGAACGTCGAGAAAACCAATACTCGGCTTCATGAACTGATACCACTTACTTGCACCGTAACCATTAAAAGATTCATATCACATTTGGAAGAAATAGAATTCATTCATCTAGGAAGTAATTCCTGTGAGAATCTAGGAGGACCGATGCATTACATCCTACCTGACCCTGCACGTACATCTTTGCACATCCATAGTCTCCAAAACCAGTACCTGAAAAACAGACAATCGCTAAATTTGGGGCTGCTGTTCAAATAATGTTGACGGAAAAAGCTGCGTCAAGTATCTCCAAACTAACAGCCAGCGCCATCATTGAGGAAGACCACACTCGGGACCCGTAAGGGTATGAAACAAGAATGAATTCAGATGTTCACGAAGATGAACACGATGATGACATGGAAGTGTACGAGATAGAAATGAACGACCGCGGTATGCGTGCCACTTGTCCGTGCCAAAAGGTAGTGTTTTGGATGGTTACTAGCGAACATGGAGAATCCTATTTTAATATCAGGATAAATATTTTTGAAGATAGAATATGCCCCCTGCAAGTAATACAAAACTAATCTTCTCTGTACTTAAATTTTGCCTTCTTCATTGTTAGATATTAAATAATCCCTTTTCCATGCACAGACATCAGCACTATTATAAAAATTCGTAACATATGTTATCGTTTCTGTTCCTATTACAGCAGAGCTTAAACTCTTTTCCGGCAATGTTACCCTCAAGAAACTTATTAAATAAGTTCAACAAGCGTCTCTTGGCATTGTCTGGCGGATTCTTCAACAAGTTGAATTTGATTCTGTCAGGCCCTGGAGCTTTATTGTTACATGATAAGAGAGCAAGTAGGAACTCCACCATCCACAAAGGTGTTTCGTTCGCGTTATCGTGAGGGGACGCGGCGTGGTAGAACTTCGTGAGCGTGATTCGTAAACGCCGGGCCGTGCCCCAAAGAGTGCTCATCGATGTTTCTCTTGTTAGTCCGTCAACGAACCGGCGCCAGTAACTACGTTTCTTGGCTTTCATCAAACTCTTCATTCGCGTTTCTAACGTCGCGTGCTGTCGATAGCTAGCGGATAACCCGTTATCCCGGAAGGTCTTATATTCGGCGGTCTTCTCCATGTTTTTG